>NC_135863.1:22051828-22351828 GCF_031162955.1 Sander vitreus
CTCCCCTCCATCTCACCTCTTTCTCTTCCTCATCTCTCCACCTTTCTCCTCTCTTCCTCTGCCCTCTCTTTACTACATCCCCTCTTTCTCCTTTCCCTTTCCTCTCCTCATGTGCTGCAGTCCCTCCTCTTAAAGGGCTTACACTGTTTATTTCAAAAGAGGCGTAATGTGCCGCAAGCTCGCGCACTCGCCTCTCAGATGATTTGATGAAATGGCAATGATACAGTGGCCAGCTGCATTTCACCAATAAAGAGGATTGCTATTGATGGACAGCTTTATCAAGAAAATGTGACACATAGCAAGGCAACATTTGAAATTAGCAAATGGCCCAGCCTCAGCTGCAGCACACTGTATCAGAACAGAAATTCGATCTGAATTTTTAAATGTGATGATTTAAAATGATATCCGTAGGGATCCAGCCAAAACATTCAAAACAGGTACGTGTAATGAGTGACAGATTTTGGATTGTGGCGTGCACGTACAATGAACCCCGAGCCGACATGTTAAATTACAGGAGGCAGCAGACTGAGACAGACGGGGGGGGGTGTCAAAGTGTCTGACTGGGTTTGACTGGGTTTGGCTGGGGGTTGTTTGACCAGGGGGTTGACTGGGCTGCAGGACTCATTTCTGGCTCGATATGGCTCAGGGCCGGCTGGAGACTGGCCAGAGGCTGACTGAAGGGGGTTGGGTTCCCCTGCTTCGCAGCTGAAGTCGTCCCTGAAGCAAAGCAATAAGAAGCAGCTTATAAAATAAGCAAACACAGAGGCAGTCAGCCAGCCAGCCAGCCAGCCAGTGATGAACGGCAGATGAACCACACACACTCTATGCTGCACTGACACCCCCACCCCACATCCCTGACCTTGACCCTTGAGGTCCCTCCTAACCTGTTTCTGAATGGAAGTCGGTGCAGCTGGGGTGTCTAGCCATGAACTAACCACAACCCCCTCCGCTGCACAGACCCCTCATCCTCTAATCATTTAGCCTGTTCCCACGCTTGATGACTGGGATGCGGTCTCTGCATCTGAATGGTGCAATTTAATATTTCAGCGGCGCCATTTGTCCTGTCTGTCTGTTTAACTGAGGGCAACACCAATCCCAGGATTTTCTGTGGTTTGTATGAATTACCTGCTAAACATTGATCTGAATGTTCTAGTTCCAATTCAGGAAGCTTTTCTTTGATTCCGCACAATATTATTCCTCTCTGCTTTACACCTCAAAATGCATCTGCAGTCGGTCTTAATGGCTCAGTCATATAAACCATTCAGTCTGAGCACATACGTACGCTGTATAATGTATAATGTGTGAGGGTGTGTAAGTGTGAGTGTGCCATGTGGCATTGTGGGGGTTCAAACCCCTCCACCTTCACATTTTCATTACGGCCAAATCTAAGGCCTGTGCTACACAGCGTGGCCTTTTGCAGGCGAGCAGGCAGTTTAATCACACATACAGCACTACTCCATTTTCATTTCCTTTTCATACAGCCTCCATTCCACTTCGGCTTTATAATTCTCCCCTCAGAGCTGTCTGGCCTGTCTGAGTGTTTGCAGCCTGTTGAAATGGCATAATCAGTGACTTGGATAAATGCCTGACTGTTTTTCCCTGAGTCTATAATCAGACTTGGGGCTCAGTGTTGCAGCTCTGAGGAAACAGCAGCAGCAGCAGCACTTCACTCAGGAATTACTTCCTAAGGAGATCAGTTTCACATAAGGAATTTGGTTGAGTATCAATGAAACGAATTGGTCAAGTGCATCTTGACAAATAAAATGGTTGCCGTTACTTGCAAAACAGGAAAAAGTTCAGCTCTTAAAAGAGAATGTGGATTGTCAGGATTACTGCAAAGATTACAAATACCCAAATGTCAAAACACAATGTGGTTTTATTGCAAGGCAAAGATAATCAGCACTGTTGTTGATATACTGTATATGCGTGTGAAAAATGCTGATTAAAAAAATACTTGTCGGATCATTTGGGCTCAGCAATCTCTATAAAATAAAAGGTCATTCTATCTCTTCCAATTAAAATATTACCTCCACAGCTGCAACAGTGCAATGTTAATGTCATATATGGAAAATACTCATACGAGGGAGTTGACCAATTTGCCTTTTGTGCTGTATTTAAATGATATCAAGTGTTTTCGAGAAAGAACCGATCACGTATTTGTCTCAAAGAAAGAAAGCCAGGATGAATTGAGCGTTGGCTGTAAATGCTTTCAGCAACTATTACTTCAGTGGGTGGAACATATTCAATCAATACCTAAGCAAATAAAAAGCAGTGGGCAGTCTGAATGAGAAAAGCTGCAGCGGACTGGATGACAATCTCACACACACACACACACACACACACACACACACACACACACACACACAAATGAGCAGTCCACATTCAAGCCGCTCCACAAAAATTCTTAATATAACTTGGTTTAAATCATTTGATTAAACTGTCAAAGGGTTGAGGCCATATCCAAATTTTGATCTGCATTTTTCCTGTTGGGAGATCATTTCACTCTAACCAAATGCAGTTTTTAATCATGCATCTTAGTAGAATAACTTTTTGTCTTTAACGAAAGGACGTTACTAGTCTTTCGCTAATATTTATAATTTAGAAAGATGCCACATCATTCATGTAATTCACTCACAAAATATTTGTGAAAATCATTTGGTTATAAATCCTCGAGCGTAGGAGGCATGTGAAAGATGTGGCTTTGCTGTAGGTCTTTGGACTTAAAGCCTATGAGAATGGAAAGGGTGGATATCGCCACTCTGCTCTGACATACACATACACACTCCTATATTCATGCACATGCAGTACGTCCACTTAAAGCAAGGTCTACTGTGCCATCCTGCCGGTTCTCTTTGTGTTGAATTATGCATAATTGCAGCAGCGTAGTAACACACATGGCTATAACTGTTATTAGCATAAAAGCTTTCTGCAAGAGATGGCGCTAGGGTGAATGTCCTTTTTTTCCCTGAGAGTAAGAGTGAATGGAGACATTTATATCCGTGCGATATGGATTGGCATGCAAGTGTGTGTGTGTGTGTGCGCGTGTGTGTGTGTGTCTTCATACAGTATGTGTGCATGAGCGCATATGTAACAGTTATGGTGGCTGACTAGTAGGGTTGGGCATCGTTTGGATTTTAACAATTCTGATTCCAACTGCGATTGTTCCTTTTGATTCCGGTTCCTATCGATTCTCGATTCCGATTCTTTGAGGGGTGGAGTTGAAACGGGTCACATGCTTATTTCACAAAAAAAGAAGAAAGTTTAATTTTGATTCAATGGTGGGTTGCAGTTTTACCGGGCTTTTTCAACGTAAAATAATGCCACACTAGAGCGCCGCTTACTGTGTTCCACCGCTGCAACACAACAAGCGCCTGGCTGCTACTGAAACCAAAACTTGCGCATGTTAAATTCGGAACCCATGATCAGATTTGAAACCAAATCCTCCAAACGTTTCCAGTAAAGAAACGATTCTACTGGAATCGTAATTTTTGAAACGATTCCAAGTCGGAATCGGTTCTCGATGCCCAATCCTACTGACTAGCATACGTGGTCAGGTGTTCTATTCATCTGGTGTTTCATCAAACATATGGTCCCCATGTTTGATTTGAATATGCAAACGATGAATACAACGGCTCCACCCACTTTATCCCCCATAAACCAGGCAAACTACTCTTTCTTCTTAGACAGACTTACCACCCACCTCCCTGGGCTTGTCCTCCATCCTTCTCCCTCCCTCAGAACCCCGCCCTTCTATAGTGCCCAAACACACACACACCCACAATTGTTTTTAACTGTAGTTGTTTGCCTTGTCTTTTATTTTCTCTCTTTCCACTCTGTCTTCTTCTTGTTGACCTATTTTTCTCTTCTCGCTTTCTGAAACTTAGTTAGTGTTCCACCGTAAAGCAAACCTTAACTTCCAAAAGTTTCATTAACCTGGGAACATTTAGCTGAATGAAAATGCACGAGTCAGGTTATGGAACAAATAAATGGATGAATGAAATCAATTCAATCGAGCACGTCTGGATTGTTGTTGAGAGCAGATTCGAGCCCGCCTGTCTGCTTGACTGCAATTTTCCCCCCACAACGTGATTCCGAAGCCTGCAGCCCCTCCAGGCTAACCACAGCTAGCATCGGCACTTCACGCTAACATTTTCACTACTTCAGCCTCATCAGTGACACTATGGGTTGATTGGACAAAGAAGCTTGATTAAAACTGCCTTGAGTCTGATAGAGAAGACGATAACAGGGGTGAACCATGCCTTTTGTGGATTGGTAAATGACAGCAGCGGTTACCACACCACTTAAAAAGATAATTTATTTCCAAATCCCTGCATGGCTTTCAAGGACAAAACATAGCCATGTAATTTGCTGTATTGTAAGCAACTATTTAGAAATATCAGCCTTTTGTAATGGGCTCTTTCTGAGGGAGAGAGAGAAAGAGAGTGTGTGTGTGTGTGTGTGTGTGTGCGTCTGTCCTACAGTCGTTGTCGCTGTGAAGTTCAACGCTGCACTGCTACAGACCGACAACAGATACCATACAGCAGGTCTTCAGAGCGGATGATAGCCTATTTCCAGAACACAGACAATTCACCAAATCGCTCTCTCCAATAATTAGCAGTGACAGGTGAAAACGGCCACAAATGACACGGGAGTTCACAATGAAACGGACAATTGCACAAGCGCACAACTATAAACCCCAGAAGCACGCACACGCAAACATAAACACACACGTCCATGCACAACAGCAGCAACAGAGGCTCCGTCAGCACAGCTAACACCACATTAAGACCATAAAGCACCAATACATCTCCTGTTCCACGTCCACAGCCCATATCCTGCTGCTTCTGCGCTGATACCCCTGATCCCCCTGCGCTTTGACAAGGCGTAATAAAGCCTGTATGAAGCGCCGCATTGTGTGGGGAGAACACAATGTTGCCTGCTGAGTGCTGTGAGAAGGGCGTACACCGGTGGGTCCCACGGCGCAGCAGCGCACCAGGGCCTATAGCAGGGAGTGCTGAGCATGCTAATGAGGTCATTATGTTATGCCTCTCCCTCGTTCCTGCTCTCCTTTACAGTGTGGGCTTTGCCTGTCAGAGGAGGCAGGGTACCCCGCTAATGCAGCCAACCACAGATGTCACATATGGCACAATGAGAAGACACATGAGCGTCTCCGAATGAGCCGCGGAGAGAAAGACAGGGTGACGCTCCATTTTTCAGCCAGCATCAAAAGCAAGAACAGCCATCTAACGATTTGCATAAGGTGAGCTTGAAGAAAAGTAAAGAGGAGGGCAACAACAGGCAACATTCATTTGCTAATTGTTCCTGCTGTGTATTCAATCAGCAACCGCGCAGGATTGTGTATCCTTTTTTTTTTTCTTCCCTTTTTACGCTAACGCTATTATTTACAACCGAGGGGGAGGGCTTAAATATCGAGCACATGCAAATGCAATTACAAGATATTTGCATAGCCGTTAACTATTAGAGGGCAGATGGCAAACAGCGGGCATTAAAAAGCGACCGAGCGCCATCTTGGCTGAGGAGACAGCTGGCAGACAGGAATCGGCCATTTTGTGAGCGTGGGTCGCTGCCAGGCTGAGGCGTAGAGAGGTGCCAGTATCTCTCTGTGTGCCAGGAGATTGGCAGCAAGAGGGAATTGTGCTTTAATACCCTTCCTGGTACAGGCAACAACAATGGACTCTCCAACAGTCAGTGACAGTATGATCACAGCCCAAGGGAGCTGACTGAGATCAACTACAACATTAAAGACTCCGACATTACAACTCTGAGCAGAGATGGTATCTTATCATAATACTGTTACCAGGGGTGGGGGTATTTCTTATTTCTGTTATTCTCCTGTCTTAGTTCAATATGGCTTACAGAATCATATAATTGGTTTAAGACAAAAAAGGCAATTCAATGAAGACGTTGTACTCACCAAGAGGTATGAATCCTGTTGTAATCGCAGCAAGTTTTCATGCTTGGAAAACTGTTCATCTGTCCTGTAATGTCCTTCCAAGTCCACAAATATTTACAGTACAGTATGTTTTGTGGCATGACCTCTCAAAACTTTTTCTCAGCCGGATGTTTCTACCACTGCATGAAGAAATTCTACTGAAGGCTTTCACCTCTACACTGAAGTCAGTTTTTTTTTTTCCCTTCCTGAAGATTTTGCCAATTTTCTTTAGTCACCACCAATTCTGCTAAAACATCTGAAGAGCGAGTCTCTTTGTGTGGAGAAGGACTTTTGTAAACGTGGAGGAGAAAAAAAAGTCAGATGAAAAACCGAGTAGTATTAGACGGGGGGGGCACTGAGCAGGTACAACTACTGTCCTTTTCATCTCTCATTCAATTAGCAGCCATTCGCTTGTGCTGCCATGGGTCCCTGCTGCACAGCAGTAAGTGGACTTCAGGTGCTATTTCCACACACACAGGGAGAGAGGTATGAAAAGCCCGGGCCCGCCTTCCTCTCTTCCACCTTATAGATCAATACTGCACTGCCATATCCTCTGATGGGAGCTGCTGTAGTGAGGGTAAGAAAATCTAAGGCAAAAAGACAGGTTGTGTCTGATACAATGGATGAGGGAAAAAGTTCAAATTGTCCTTTCATCCTGGCTCATGAGATCTTAGGAATATTGTGCGCTACGTGCTGGGAAGTGGGACTGAGCAGAAATGTCCCGTGTACCGTCTCCGATGGATCCTTATCAAACAGTTAAGGTGGAATGAGTAATAAGAGGGAGGGAGCTGGAAGAAAAGCGACCTTCGACGTCCTGTCTTATTCTTCTTCGGTTTCTCTCCCTCCCTCGCTGTTTCTGTGTCTCTCTGACAAAGTTTTATCAAGTGGTGTTGGACGCAGCAAACCTCCGGCTGAACCACACACAAAGACTCTCCCTTTTTCTCTCTTATTTCACACACACACACACACACACACACACACACACACACACACACACACACACAGAGCGCGTGGGGCGGTTAAGGCCCTGGCCGGTGCTGGGACTGCTGGAGAAAGATAGAAAGAGAGATGGAGAGAGGAGCTGGGAGCAGTAGTGGTGGTGGTTGGTCCCTGGGCTCCGTGGCCTGCAGGCGGTGTTGGGCAACCTCTGCTAGCCTCTCTCCTCTGTATTGATTTCTGCTGCTCCGCGCTGCTCCGCTCTGCCGCGAAGGCTTCTAGCCGGCGGGGATGCGAGCTTGGCTCACCCGCCTCACCTGCCTCTCTCCTGGCTTGGCTGGCCTAGCCTGCCCACTCTGCCGCAGCTTTGGCTGGCCCCTGCCGGCTCCCCGGGACCCCCTGTATGCAGCGCCGAGGCCACAGAAGGAGGGCAGCCAGAGAGCCCATGGCGATCCACAGCTGTGTTCACCTGCTCTGGGTTCACCCGCTTCGAACCACCTCCTCGAACTGCTTCTATCCTTCTCTCCTTCCACCCACTCTGCTTCTCTTTTTCCTCCTCCACTGCCTCCTCCTCCTCTTCCTGCTGTATACTAACAACCAGAGACAGAGAGAAAAAAAAACAAGTTAATCTTAACTTTCAGCATTTTACCCATCCTAAACGTCAATCCTGTTCTTTGATCAACAAAAAGTCGGGACTTTTGACATCCTTTCTCAGCTGTTAATGTGGACCTGCTAACCTTAGAGAGCAGAAACTGCAGGGATTGAAGGCTTGAGAGTTAAGTGTGTCAGGCAGAGAGATACTGTCCCAGTAGTAGTCCCAGCTATTACATTCTGATGTGCTGCAGATAGCAAAATATGGCAAGAGTGGGCCCATTATAAAGATCTGCACTGCATCAATAGAATACATTACAAAAGAAATTACAGGAAATGTTGCTCTTCAACAACCACCCTTTTGTTGCTCTCCCTGAGCCACACAAGCCCACTGAGTTGTATATTTATTTGCCATTAATGGTTATAATTAACAAAAGCAACATTTAAAACAGAGGATATTTCAAACTACCCTTCCCTCACCCCTCTCTCTTTGCGCCATAGTGAGTGTGAAGGAATGGAAATGTTTTGGCCAGACCAGTGGTGCCCTATAGAAACTTAGTCAAAGAAAACATCTCAGCTTTTGTATCATCAAGAATTATTCAAATGGGTTCAGCAGCCCTCTTCTTATGATAATAGCAGTTAGGGGGACATTTCTTTGAGGATTCATGGTCCCATTGTGTTCCTTAACAGAGAAAGAGCCATGGCCAAATTCAACCCCCACCACCCCCACACTGTGCCAACCACACGATCTCTTAAACATGCTCGCCACAGCCACCACAGAGCTGTGACAGCCCTTCTGTCCACCTCTCTTCACCCCTCTGCAGGCCTGAAAAAGAGACTAAAACCCACGGGCCGACTGCCAGGGGAATAGAGAAGTAAAGTGCGGAGGTTTTAGAGCCGGTGGGCCGGCAAGGCTTTGGGAGTTAGAGCTGTCTGTTAAGGAAGGAGCAAAGGGGGTGCGAGAGGGGCGTGGGGGGGGAGGGGGGTGTTACACAATTGGGACAAGAGAACCAAGTTTGGGAGAGGGGGGCGAGTTGAGTTAGAGGGACATGGATGGGGACTGGGGGTGCGGTGCATGTCTCAGACACAATAATACTATTCATTGGGCTCAGACATGGGTGTTAACTCCCCTCTGACAGAGCACAATGGGACTCGGCGGCATTCAGGCAGCCTTGGTGATATTGTTAGTTCAGGGCTGCATTCTCCCTGCCGCAGGATAGAGCGCCTGCATTGTACCCATCCGGCAGGATGGATGGAGGGAGGTTTGAGAGGTGAAAGGCAAAGAAAGAGAGAACAGTATGTTTGTCTATCTGTCAGTGCTCAAGGAGCGAGGGGCAGAGGGAACAGAGGGCGGAGAAGTTGGGGAGGGGCGGCGGAGGTGGTGGTGGTGTTGGGGGTGTTTTGCCCCATGGCATTGGACTTGTTTGTTTCAAGGGGGGGGAATGAAAAGGAGAAACTGAGACTAAAAGAGACTGTGCAATAAATATTACTCAAGCAGCCGAGTGCAGGGCTAAAGAGGCATTAAAGGGGGTGGGGACACAGACGGAGCGAGGAAGGGATGGTGGCATTTTTATGGAGGAGAAAAACGTTGCGGTTTTGTATGCTGCTTTATAGTTTAGATGCATCTTGTTCATACGCCTCAAAAAGAGGGAGAGTGGAGAAGAGTGGAGAAAGGGGAATGACAGAAAATGAGAACTGTGGAGGTTGCTGCTGTTCGTGACTTGGATGAGGTGACATCCAACTACAACAAGACCTATTTTTCCAGAGGAGAGGAGAGGAGAGACAGCATATAATTGCAAGGGAGAAGAAACGGAGAGTTGAACCAGCACAGTAGGCATAGGGGAATTCAGGCTGTGACTAGATATACGTCAGGTTCCCAACTAAATGTAGCACAAATTGTAACTGAATTCACAGAACAGCTGCAAAAGAAAATGCAAATTAATGTGCGCTTAGACTAAATGTTTATATGATTAATCGAGAACACAATTGGCAATGAAAAGGATCATGCAAAGGATGAAAAGTATGCTCAACTGTGTTATGCAAGGGCGTCTTCCTCATTGACATGTCACATATAAAAGGCAACACTATGTTGCCATATGACATCTCATCAAATTCTTTTTAGAGATGGTCCGATACCATTTTTTGCTTCCCGATACCGATTCTGATACCTGAACTTGCTTATCGGCCGATACCGAGTACCGATCCGATACTAGTGTGTCATATATTTTATTATGTTTTAAGAACTGTATACTACTATCCCTGTATGGATGTGATATGATTTCTATCTTTGTTGTCAGTCTGGCTCAGGTTAAACTCTTTGTGAAACATGAATGCCACAGAACGTTCTTTGATTCTCCAGTTTGACAGTCAGTTCTAATGGAAAAAGAACATAAATAAACTACTTTAACGTATTTTTTCTTCTCTAATTCTTTTGGAATCTGCAGTCACTGAACATGTACCTCCCACTAAGGACTTACTGTATAAAACAGCAGATCTATAGCAGCAGTAAGGTATGGATGAAAAGGACAGAAGTATAAAAAGGATGCAGTCTGCATGTATCTTATCACTTTACTCACTAGACATGACACACACACACACACACACACACACACACACACACACTTTCATGAACAGTACTTTGTTTGTTTCCCCTCTGGTAAACTCAGACCAACCGTTCCCATAGCAACCTTACCTAATCGTTCCAGGTGTGTGTATGTGTGTGTGAAAGAGAAAAACAGGGAGATATATGTGGGGTTGTGTGGACAGCAGGACTAAGGAAGGACTAATACAACAGATTTACCTGTGTGTGTGTGTGTGTGTGTGTGTGTGTGTGTGTGTGTGTGTGTGTGTGTGTTTGTGTGTTGGGGTGGTGGAAATATTAATCAAGGGATCCTCTTAATGTATCCCAGACCTCAATCTCTGATGAACGTTGGATGATTCTGGCTAAAAGCAAAAAGCTCAACTTTCAAGCATTCCCCCACGTGTTCCCCTATTCCTAGTCATCTGCATTCCCTCTCAGCAGCCTGGAGTCAAACTGCCCTTCTTAGAGAAGGAAAGAACCAGTGGTGTGATGCTGGGGTGTCAGGCAGGCAGGGGCACGCCTCTCATCAGGGGGCTAATGCCCTTCAGGGGTGGCTGAGGTAGGTAGGGTACTGCCCTTTGTCCCTGGTGGGGGGATTACATTGGTCAACCAGCACAGACAATGTACCCCCCTCCTGGGATGGGAGGACCAACCTGCTCTCTACCAATGATAGGGGCAGTCAACTGATCACTAACTTAATTAAGGACAGAGGAAAGTAAGAGAGGAGGAGGAATGGGTGATGCAGGAGACAGAGAGAGAGGATCAGAAGAAGTAGAGGCAGTGGTGATAAAGGGGGGGAGGGGGAGGATAAAGAAAGCGATGCAAGGTGCACATGGACATGCTAAAATAAGAAGAGGCATGGAGTTAAAAAGAGAGCAATGGGAACGGCGGAGGGTGAACAGAAGGCTTCTCGAGCACAGGATTAGGGGAGGGAAGATCAAAGGATCAGGTCTAACGGAGGACAGGAAAAAGGCCGGGATAGATGGCCAGAGGGAGGCCAGCGACTTCAACTCAAAGTAAGGAAATCAAGTAGAACAGCGAGGAAGAGGAGAGCTCAGGTGTCTATGACCTTGAGCATTCATTGTAACAGGTGCACAATGTGAAAACTCCCTCTCTGTTCCTTATTTATGCCACAGCACACACCTATTCAAATCCACTGACAAATGCAGCAGATAATTCTATTACAGAGGACTTTAATAGAGGATATTTAGGGGACAGTTAGCGGGCCCAGGTAGCATGGCTCAGGCCCACTGCAGACAGATATGGCTCTGCAATACTTAACAACAGGGATTTGGCAGCACTGTTGATTGAACATGCCAAATCCCATTTGTTGGAGGACTGTGTGCATTTGTATCGACACTCTGTAACCTTGTGGCTCCGTAAAAGGAGACCTCAGCGTGTGTGTGATTGAGAGTGTGTGTGTGTGTGTGTGTGTGTGTTTTTTCCTGGCGGGCAGACAGGTGGGTGGCACAGTTCTAAACTCCCCTCGATATATATGCTCCACTCCATCCCTTCATCCTTCCATCTTTACTTCGCTGTCTCCCTCTATTCCCTCTCTTCACAAAAAAGGGTGACAAAAAGGAGATAGAAAGGCTTTCTCAACACTCCTTTTCTTGCTTTCCCTCCCTCCCATCCTCCCCCCTGCCTCCCTCCGCTCCTTCCATCCCCTATGGTAGAGCTGCCAGACAGGAGTGCTCAGCAGCTCTCCGAACGTTATTGATCCTGAGAGCAAGCCGGCCAGGGAGTTGGTGTCTCTCCCTCTCTCCTCCTTCCATCACACCCTCATACCCCACCACAGCCCGCAACTTTTTCTTCCCTCCTTCCTCCCTCCCTCCCCGCCTCTACTTCATTTATCAAGGTTAAAGAACTCTTATAAAAAAGGGAAGAGGGGGTCGCCTGGATGTTATCTGACTTCATGAAAGAAATCCCTTTAGGCCACTCCACTAGAGGAGGATGCTCTTTGCCAGACCCAACTCTCTACACACACACACACACACACACACACACACACACACACACACACACACACACACACACACAACACCAAGCAGCGGCCCACTTATAGCCAGTCAGAAATAGAAAGTATCCTGTCTATAATTTTGGTACA
Organism: Sander vitreus; assembly: GCF_031162955.1. Lineage (NCBI taxonomy): Eukaryota > Metazoa > Chordata > Actinopteri > Perciformes > Percidae > Sander > Sander vitreus. Next base: position 22,063,997 of record NC_135863.1, read on the forward strand.
CAGCAACAGGACAATCAGAAATAGAAATAAAGAGGATGGATGAATGGACAAGGGAAGAAGAAATTAGAAAGTGAGCATTACAGCACCTTTTTTTTTTTATTATTTTTTTTTTAGAAGGCACAATTTAGAGTTTATATCAGTCATAAGCCACTAAAAAGAACACATTTTGGGTTGTCAGGTGCACTGAATGCTCTTTTTCAGTGGTGGTAGCGGTTGACAGAAAATAAATTGGCAAAAATTCAGATAATCGATTAATGCATGAATATGTGTTGGATTTCTTAGTATGATAATAAACTGACTAAGTTACTCGCTCATCCCCTTTAATTGAGATACCATTGCCATTGCCTATTATTAAGCTTTCCAATCTGGCACGTCTGTGATTTGAATTGTGACTGGCATTGAACGTTACCTAACTAACATTAGCTAGCTAGCTAAAAAAAAGCTAACGTTAGCTCCACAAGTCGGTCAAACGCTGTGACCAGCTGACTTTTTAAAGTTTCCAGCCGACTCGTTTAGAAACAAGAACCCTGTTACACACTATTTAATCCATGACTTACACTTTTGTTGACTCCATCAAAGTATTACGGCACCATGCACACCGCTTCATCAGGTGGAGAAATCCAAAGCAAGACAGCTGTACCTAGCTAATTCCTAAGCTATAATTGGTGTTTGAGGGAGGGGTTTGTGAAGACGTGAAAAATATTATTAATCATTAGTTTCAGCCCTAGTTCTTTTTATTTATGCATAAAACTGACAATGCTTGATAATATCAACCATCTATATAAAGGGCACCTTATTAGAAAGTGGTTCCAAAAAAAAACAAACACAAAACTATGCAAAGATCTGGAAAGTTAGTTTGCACAAAGCCACAAGACGTGTACATTTTAAGCTCCAATTATTCATCTGTAGAGGGAATACAGTTTCTGCATTTCCAGTCTTTAAGAGACTGTAGCGGCTTTTGTTCCAGTTTGTAAAAGGACTGGAAATGGCTCTACATGTGGAGTACATCCTGTCTTCCATTGTTACTGCTTTCACTCTCCCCTATAAAGGCCTGCCTGCACTCCAGGCTACAACAACCAGGCAAATACACGCAGCAGCACATTACCTTCCCCTCCCTTTGTGCTCTGTAATTGCCACAATGCATCTTCTCGTCCAGCTAATTAAGTGAGTCTTTCCCATTGTCTCCCAATACTATCACCTCTTCACGCAGCCAGAGAGAGAGAGAGAGAGAGAGAGAGAGAAAGCCACAGCAAGAGATGGAAAGAGCAAAGGGGTGGAAGGAATACAAAGGCAGGGGTCCAAATAGAGAAAGGATGAATGACAAAGGCATGTGTCCTAGTAAATGTTTACCTGTTGAAAAAGGGTGCCTGTTGTCTGTGTGCCGGTGAGCTGTAAACAGCGCATTACTGCTGTCAGACAAAAATCTTCCTTCTCAATAAAGTCATTTCAGGAATCAGGAGGGAAAAAAAGTATCAGTATTTAGATTGACAGCAATGCACTTTTAAAGCGACAACATGAGGCCAAAGCATTAAAATAACCAAAACTGGAGTGTCATGACTCATGAGTTATTTGGCTGACGACCATGACATAAAGTTAGGGTGAATGTGTTTTTTGTTAAGTCACTTGAATGTTTGACCTTCACTTCACAGAATGATGTATAATAATAATAATAATAATAATAATAATAATAATAATAATAATAATAATAATAATTTATACTTTTTATCAATCCCCAGTGGGGAAATTTCAAAATGTATGTACAGAGTTTGAAAATAGAAGGCTGTTTTCACATTCAGCTACTGTACGGGGAAAGGTTCTCTGCACCTATTTTATATCTGAGTTGAGCATGTGCACATACGAGCACAATTTTAATATATCACACCTAGTTCGGAAGCCAATCATGGTCCACTATTTAGCGTATACAGAGCAAAGTGTTTTTATATATATTATTGTGTGATGTCACCTATTTCCTTTATGTTCATTTAGTCTTCCTAATTCAAGAAAAAAAGTTCTAAATCTAGCCTCACTGGTCTTGCTCATTCTACACAAAAAACAAGAACTATTACAGTACAGTTTGACTGCAATATGAATCTGAATAACTATCATTCTTATAATGAAACACAAACAGGAAGAAATCCTGGAGCGGGTCCAGGAGTGAGCCTGGGTGTTTGAACTAAAATTGCCCTCGCCTTCCACGTCTAAAATAAAAAATAAATAAAGGAAATATTAATAATTTCACTTTGAAGCATTGGTCTACCACATAACTTTACAAAGACGTGAATTTGCTCAAGGAGAGCACTGAATTCCACTCTTCTGTGTAAGATCCTGGATATTTCCTAATATCACCCAAATGCATTACGCTGCCTGTTGCAATAGTTATAAGCCAGATAAGCTTCAAACCGTCATGACTTCACTACACACAGTGCAAAGTTGTGGAAATACTTGATGGAATCCATAATGAACAAATAGAGAAAACAGGTGCTTTTGTTTCCCCTTCTTCTTTATATGCTTAGACCTTTTGTGTGGCTAACCGAGGAGTTTGAACGACTGAATTATTGGAGGACATAGACCAAGACTCATCTAAATTCCACTTCTCTTTAGAGTTGCTAGGAGAGCCCCCTCCTCCAAAACACATACACACAGACACACACTTGCTCCATGCTCAAGTCCACTCGCTGACCTCTCAGGCCAGACACTCTTCCCAAACCCCTAAACTCTCCCCCTAAAAAATCCCCTCTCAACCCTCAACCCCTCTTTGAACCTCTGCCACCCCTAACTCCCCCTTCCCATCCTGAACGCTTTTCCTTCCCACACTCAAGTTCCTGTCAAGGCCCTGACAGACAGACAGACAGACAGACATACAGACAGACAAGTAGGGTGACATCATGGTGCAGAGGGAAAGAGAGAGAGACAGAGGCAGGGGGCTGCCTGCCCGTCTGCCCCCAGCACCCACACAATACAGCAGGGCATCTGGCACTGGGGTGGTGGTGGGGGACTGGGTGGGGGTCTGTCAGGACAAAGCGTTTACATCCCCCTCCCTGGAATATGATTATAGTTTGTAAATGGCGGCTAAGAAGTAAACGTGTGAGGAGAAGAAAGGGGCTGAGATGCGTCGGATGATACAGTAATGGGCGTGTACAGTGAAGACACCAACAGATATAGTAGTCCAAGCAAATGAAGAGGGTTTTCTGATTTTCTTATGTCTTCATGGAAAACCTAGAAATTAAACAAAACTGCCAAATCTGCATGTACATTTGAAATTTTCCTGCTGTTTTCATAGACTTTTTTTTTCCAAAAACTGAAATTGAAACTGTTCAAACTAGCAGGTGTAGTGCTGATCTGCGTGTGTGTGTGTGTGTTTGGTCACTTGCAGCTTGTTAATTTGCAGGATCCAAAACGAAATAATGGTGGCCACGGGATAGAAATCAGTGTCATAATGCACTCTCTCTCTCTCTCTCTCTCTCTCTCTCTCTCTGCAGCGGCCCCCACCTCTGTCTCTGTCTGAGAGGCTGTCTCCTCGCTGTGTGCATACAAGTGTCTGTGTGCATACATAAAATAAATGAGCTGTGCGTGTGCATTGTGCGAGTCCACAGGCCCAGTGTATATATTAGAAATGTGACTTGACCCTGGCAGGCTGAAGCAGGGTTTCTGCGTCGTACTGGGCGTGGGAAAAAGGGGAGACCTCTTTTCACAGCTGCTCTGGCCGTTGCATTGAACCAATGGAGGCCCACCCCCGCCCCCAACCTGCCTCCGCCGCTAATGCCCCCCTCCCTCTCTCCCTTGCTCCCCCTTTCCTATTCACTCTGCAGCCTGCTGCCTTTCAGCGGACCTCCGTCCCTCCCTCCTGCGCTCTGTTCGTCACCCTGCTGCACCCCACCATCACAGCCACCACCAACCTTTAATACAGCCACCTCCCCATTCAGCCAGTGTGCACTGAGATGCCAGAGGCCTCTGAGCTTTAAGGAGGTACAGAAAAACAACGCAGCTAAGTGACTAATCAAATAAAGCAACTAATGCAAACTAAATAACTAACAAACCTAATTTGCCTAGGCATGTTTGTACTGACATACCGCAACTTAACATAAACACTAAGATCAGACCCCCTGCCTTATTTTCCACACTTCTTCTTAACCTCATGAGTTCCTTCTACTTATTTAAAGTCTCTTTTTTTGTTCTTCTACTCCAGTTTTATTTTCTCACTCTCACATTCTTTTCTCTCTTTCCTTCCCTGAGGCCCTCTGCAGATACTTTAATTTATGTTAACATACGCCACAACTCTGCCCCCCCCCACACACACACACACACACACATTCACCACCTCCCTCCATCCAGTGTATTCATTTGAAGAGATTTATTTCCTTTCAAGCTGCATATTGCAGAGGGTATAATTCAAATCTACTTTAAAGAACAGCCAAGCAGCGCAGTTTATGTATACAAATCTAAAAAGCCAAGTAAAAGAAATTCCCAGTAAACAGCTGGTGTAACGCAGATTGGCAACTTTAAGAAACCATGGGTGGGCGGTGGGTGTTTGGTTTGGGCATTAAAGATAACCTATTACTGACAAACCTCACAATCAGCCTGTTTAAACACATGGTTACATGGTTTAAACGCAAGGCTTCTTTTGTTTCACATACTCTTACTAATCTGACAGTATTACCATACAAAGGCAGGCTCAGAGTGGAGTCATGAAACACACACACCCACATGTAATTTTGGAGAAACTTTAAAAGGTCACATAATGTGCAGAATAACTCCAACAGATTCTCAGAGGCAGTCCTATGGTGCTGTCTAGCTACCCTGCTGATACGCCAGGCGCGTTGAGGAAATGTTGAGAAGCGGCGAGGGGGCAGCAACGGGGGAGGAGGGAGGGAGGTTGTAGCCGAGAACCTGAAAGGACTCCATCTCCCTTGGCCAACATGCCATGACGGTGTGGAGCAGAAGTCTGAATTGGTTTCTGTGGGGTGGCGGAGCTGGAGAGGTGATGGCAAGATGAGCTCGAATGGAGATGGAACGGGGTGGGGGCTGTGGGGGAAGAGATACGGTACACTGAGGTATGTGTGTTTGTGTGTTTGTGTGTTTGAGAGAGAGAATATGAGAGAGTAAGAAAGAGAGAGAGGGATGGCAGACCGGATCTGAGGTACTATAAACGAGCGGATTACCACTTCCCTCTCTTCAAGTCTTTCCATATACATGAGAGTGCTCGGCTGTGAAGCAAGACTGCTATGTGTGAAATCACATATCCTTCGGCCCGCACTTCCTATACGTAAATTTTAACAAATGCACATATTGTACGTGGCTCCTGTAAGGGTAAAACGAGGCGTGAATGCAGACCCATGCGTGCTAGCTCTTAATTGCTGTTATGAATACAAAGAGGATGTGAGGCGTGTCACTTCTGGATTGATGTGTCTCTGCGTCAAATTTAGCCTGTAGCTATGCCTCCACTTCTAAAGCCCATGTCCAACCGAAGCTTGTTTGCATCGATTTATCTAGTTTGTGGATATGATATTGACTAAGTAGACCGGCAGCCCTTATCGAGTTGAGGCAAAGCGAAGGAGGTTTAAGAGGTGGTCGAACACTATGAAGGAGGATAGCCACAGGCTGTGAAATCTCCTCTGATCTTCCCTTGTCTGATTCTCAAATGCAACTCTTTCTCTGGGGGGGGGGGGCATGCTGATATAGAAATAGGCCAATGTCACAGAATGCTCATCTAACCCTGGAGGGAAATAAAAATAAAAAATAAATCACTTCTTCCATTTCTCCCCAGTGACGGACCTCAATATCTGCGGATGGGGCTTCATCTCCCTCACCTCGCCTTGCCAACGCTCCCTCCATCACTCCGTCTACTTTGTTCTCCGCTGGAGGTTGAACATGCGCGAGCTGAGCAGCATTCTCGGCCGCGATGGCCCGCTACAGCAGCTGTTAGGATAGCGAAGGTAATCTTTAGTCGTGTCACTCAACACTGAGAGGGAAGCTAAGAGGGAAGTGAGTGAGTCACCTGGTTCTACAGTAGCTTTAGCCCGCATGTTCAACATTATGTGCTGTTATAAAAACCCACAGCTTACAAGGTTTTGACAAGTACTGTAGTTAGCAGAGAAACTGTGACAGGCTGTGGTGGAAGAAGTATTCAGATCCTTTACTTAAGTAAAAGTACTGATACTGCACTCTGTTACAAGTAAATGTCCTGCACTGAAAATGTTACTTAGGTAAGTATCATCTGGAAAATGTACTTAAAGTATTAAAAGTAAATGTACTCAATGCAGAAAAATCCTCACATTTTAGAAACTGGAAACGATCCAGTTAGATCCATTAGACCATTAAACACTTAGTTGATGGACAGACATCAACTAAGTGTTTAATGGTCTAATCATTTCAGCTGGACTTGTACGCCGTTATATTGTTGGGTAGTTTAATTTATAACGAAACATCATATTTAATAAACTACGTGTGTTTTGTCTGCAAACATCTTAATTTGTAAAGTAACTAAAGCTGTCAGATTAATGTAGTGGAGTAAAAAGTACAATATTTCTCTCTGAAATGTGGTGAAGTAGAAAGAAAGTGGCATGAAAAGACAAACTCAAATTCATACTTAAGTACAGTACTTGAGTAAATGTACTTAGTTACATTCCACCCCTGATGACAGCTGGGGCCAAAGGTCTCTGGGGATACTAGTTTATAATAAAAAATATATTGTGATAAGTTGGTAAATATGTAATACTGCAAACAGTCAAATATATGCTGCTTTCCAACAATACAACAGCACCTTGTCTTCGAATAATCAGGCAGGAGATTTGGTGAAAATTATAATATGGCTACTTCACTTATTACTACTTAGGCCACTGGCTTCTTAAGCAGCTAACTTAAACGTGTTTGGAAAAAAAGGAACTGTTTTTCTTTCTTTTTTTTGTCTGTGTTCAGTATTCCTGGAGAGCTGCAGCGAAATTAGGTATGAAGGTGCATCGCGAAACTTAAAATGCAGAAAGAGAACCCAAAGTGGCCGGGTTGGTTCAGTGGTAGAGCAGGCGCACATATACTGAGAGGTTTATGCCTCGACGCAGAGGTCCAGGGTTCGAATCCGACCTCTGACAATTTCCTGCATGTCTTCCCCCCCCTTTCTCACCTAGCTGTCCTATCAAACATTAAAGGCAGAAAAGCCCAAAGAAATAATCTTTGAAAAAAAAAAAAAGAAAGAAAGAGAAACCAAAAACAGAGATGTTTCTCTCGGTGTATGTGTGGCTGAGGGTACAAGGCCTGGGCAGAGAGCAGAGGACAGAAAAGTAAGTAGTTGTGGGGGGAGTTCAGAGGGAGGGAATTAGAGGAGTGAGGGACTTAGCCACCCTGGCAGTCTTTCCACATGAGCACACCTTGTGCACACACCAAGCCAAGCCCTCCCCCAAACCCATGTATCCTTAAAGGGATAAAAAGCATGGACAAAGGAATTAAAATATAGATTACACAAGTGGCCACCCTGCGTCTTATCTGCCAAAACCGTAGAATCTAACAAATTGGATCAGATGTTATAAAGCAGAGGGCGAGAGGCCGGCGAGTGTAAGAGTGAGGAAAGCAAAGGAGAAAGTGCGCATGTAAAGAATGAGAGGCACACTCTTTTTTGAAGAGATCATTTATGATGAGATCCGGACTTCTTAATGCACACTTGTAATAAGACCGTGTGACTTTTCAGGCCTCGAAACAGTTTGAGTGCAGTTATTTTGAAAGTACTGTATAAATAGTTCAAGTTCAAGTGTGTTTTTGGTGTGAGTGTGAGAGGAAGATTATTTTGAGGTCTCACCGGTAACTTTGGAGTGATGAAGTCTGTTTTGACCCACTCTGTGACCTCTGACCCTAAGAGCAGGAGGTGGTGCGTGTCTCCTTTGACCTGGTGTCCTGCAGATGTGTATTTCTGTGTGTCTGCGCTCCACAGATTCCTGCAAAAAAATAAAATAAAGCATTAAGTTTAGAGAGAGGGTCCATTCCTGCAGCAGGTCAAGTGTCTGATTCACCTTCGTTTTTTTCTTACACAGTGCTTTGAGCAGAAATGGATGTCACCGTAATAAACATTTCGGCCACACTTGAAATCTTCTATAGGAAACCACAGAGGTAGGTGTTGATTTAAAAATCAACGTAGAGCTTTCATTTATCAATAACATAGTATTAACTGACATTCTGCAAACAAGACGTTGATATTTTGACTTCAAGATAAATTATGAAATCAGAAATTAAACACGTCAGATTCAAGTTTTAGTTTATTGTTTGACAAATAGAAAGGCAAAAAACGTAAAAAATGTTAATGTATAAATTAAACTGGAAAACAGTAAACGTCAAACAGATAAATCTACTGTAATTAATGACGATGAATTTCATTTGCACATATAACGTAGTAAAAAAGATAATGTATCCAAACAGAATAATGAAAACAAAGCATGCACCACTGTTAGACTTAATGTGTGGAAAGTTTCTCATATTTCTGTCTTATAACTGTCAGTGCTAAATGCATGACAATACCAATCTCTTCAACACACACACACAAACACACACACACACACACACACACACACACACACACACACTTCACAAGCGATTACACAAAATACTCAAAGATTACATCCGCTGAAACCTGATGTCCTTTACGGGTTTAAAGCCTGCATGTCAGCCTTTCAATTTTTTTTCTCTTTCCATTGCATGGGTTGCTGTTGCTAGGCTACCAAAACCCAGAATTCATAAGTTCAGAGAAAAGGTTTATATAGGCCATTGCAATTCAAGGTAAAATGATAATAGAAAATTGATAACACTGGAATATATGGACTTTGGTGATATGGAATCAAATAGACCATGAGCCAGAAATAGTTTCAGATCTGAATCAAAGTGTAATAATAGCGATAACAATAATAATAATATGATAACAATAGCAATAATAATAATAATAATAATAATAATAATAATAACAGGCAAGTCTATATAGCTTAAATAAAAAATGGAAATCACACTCAACACTTTTATAAAAAATTATAAAATGAAGAAACCCATGAGAGGATGCATTCCAGGAAGAACTCAAAATCGAATTCTGTAATTTTCTACATGAACACATTACCGACGCAGCTTTTGCGAAAATACAAGTCCAACACCCCAGTCTCGAGCACATTGTAAATAAAGTCCAATTCAAAAAAAACTAGGCACTGACAACGTGTAGCAGCACACACGTAAACACATGCAGAGCAGCACATGTACAACTGTAAAGAAAACGTGCACACACACAATCGTACACAAACAGCTCGCCAATCTAGTGGCCAGGTGTGACACACACATGTTAACATCTACAGGATGGTAGCTTGGAAATGCAGCAGGGCTGTAGACCTACAACAATGGCTCTGCTGGGTACATGATGGCTGCTTTGTTCCAACATCTTTGTCAACAAACAACATCCGCGCCAATGCAACAACCCTAACATGGAAATATTCAACGTTATCAATACAGTGCAGAGAAAGAGGGGTGAAGGAAGAGAGAGGGACGGGGAGGGTGGGGGACATCCTGACATATCTACGCTTCAGCAGGAAAGGCTACAGACGTGACAGGTTGGTGAGAAATGCACGACATGAGTGCATAAACACATCTCCTCTCCTAATTTCTTATCTTCTCATTCCTTCTACATCATTTATTCCCTCTCTCGCCATACCACTTTTTTTATTTTAATTTTTTTTATTTGTTTGTTAATTACTCTATGACAACAGCACGCAAATAAACCCCAGCTGGTGAAACTAAACTGTGCAAGACAATGGAAAGTGTAATGCAGCCTTATGGCAGGTGTTGGCAGACTAGACGTAGACCAGACTGGGCTCCATCTGGTGTTGAGGGCCTCATCCTGATGGTGAAGAGGGCCCAGACAGACACATATTAATGTGGGAAAAACCGACGTCTAGTCTGCCTCTCAGACTGCATTTCAATCTCAAAGGGCTCTCCCCATATCCTCCATTTATTACCCTTCAGCAATGCATTCATTTCTACTGCTACCGGGGCGAAAGCTGGGAGGGTGGTGCTGTTGGCGTGGCGGTTGGTGTAAGTCATAGCACAAAACGCCATTGTCAAATCAAATGGAACCGTGCTGTATTATTAATGTTTTAGCTTAATATCACAATTATCCCTTAAAAGGACAGAAGGGGCGTGCATTTGTAAAAATATTGGGCACATTTTGCACATGGATAGTCCTGAAATCAGGAATCTGCTTTCATGAAATCATTGTACCTGTACCAAAATTACCGCCACTAGAAAAACCGTAAGGAATATTCCAGCTGAAACAATACAAGCTTTAATTCTGTGTATTAAAAAATGCCTCAATAGAACATTTACTGGCTCCTGTAACACTAAAATGGAGACATGGGTATTCTGACACCCCTGCAGTGTTTCCTTGATGAAAACATTATTTTGCTCCACGCTCTATTAAACTATCAAAAGCATAACTGCACAGCTCATACTGAAATTACCATTAATGTCATAATGACATTGGCATATATTCACAGTACGTATTAACAAATACAGTACAGCAGCATGTTGCCAAGCGTTTCCTTGCTCGGCCCATGCTAGCTCCTTCTCCACCTGCCCTGTTCTGTGACGCAGTAAACTGTGGCCTACTAACAGTAGCACCAGGCTATGTGCTGCTACACACTCACACACTCTCCACCGTGCAGGGCAGCAGCAGATCCAGCTTTAGCAGCTAACACATAATTGGCTTGTTTGAAATTCAACAGGCTCCACTTCAGAGTGCAACCTATCACTCAGGCAGTGCTGGAACCAGACAGGAGCAGCTCCTCTCTGACTCGGATAAAGAGAAGGAAGAAGAAGATAATGTGCAGCCCAAACAGCATTATAAAACAGGCCCAAAATCAGACCGGTCTCTGGACTAACCAGCTGACCCTGCCCTCCCCTACTGCTTGGCCTGCTGCTGTACATCGGCTATGGAAAGCCGTGCTTATTGGTATCATCATATTGGTAACCTGCGTTTTAGCAAACATAGCTATTGCAATGCATTTGTTTTTAAAAAATCATACCAAGGTGTAAATGATGTTCCCCTGACGTGCCGCAGGCCTTTTCCTCAGCAGTGTGAGACATTGTTTGTTCTGTCCTCTTTGTGCATGAGGCCTGAAGCTGCTGTTAATAAGCGCATCAATCAAGCTAAATCCAGGGATTACTGTAAAATGATCCCTTTGACAAACACTTACTCAATCACAATATTGTCTGCTTCTCCACCTCATAACCTGTGACACATTACTTTGATAACCTACTACACATTCTCCTGATATTTTCTGTACCTGCTGTACAGCACCAGGCATACATACATTACTCAGCCCTGAAGATGCACCTGATAGTGGGATTATTTCTCACTGCATCCAGCAGTGGCACAGTATGCATCGAGCCTCTCTGGCATGGCACAGTAAAGCTACCACCATCAACTTTTTAGAGACAAAATACAGCAGCATGCATTAGCAGACGCACAACACAAACAAGTGCATTAGCTTGGATTGGTAAAACTCCTTTCCATTATAGAGACTGTATACTGTAGGCCAGCAGCATGGGGATATGGGGGGGCTACTGGTGGAACACGTGACTCCCAGGAGTCGTCCAATCAGGTGCTTTTCCAGCTACAAGCCGTGTTCCATCTCACCTTCTGGCTATCAGCATCCAACTAACTACACGATCAATAGAAACACATCCCAAACATGCTGCTTTTAAGCTGCTATCTTGTGACTAAAAGGCAGGTATGTTCCGTTAAGAGAAAGAGCAGAAGCACCACTGCCGAGTCGCCCTCCTCCTCATCCTCATCCTCATCATCATCACTCTATGAATGGAGCCTGTCTCTGGTTGCTAACTACAGTACTGTCACTCCACGCATCCCCCGTGAAAGGAATCTAACGCTATCAATCCGTGTTTTAGGGGGGCGGCGTTCTCCTCTGCACCGGTATATGTCCAAAGGGAAGCAGGAGGCGTTTCTCGGTGCGATGCACGGACGCTGCCGCGGGCTTCCAGTCCTCCTCCGTGCGGGCTGCATCCATCCATCCGCTCCGGCAGCACCTCTCCTCCACCATCGGTCCCGGTTCCGCCGTGACGACTGCAGAATTAGTTTATACATTCGGTTCTCTAGCTTTATGATATTGCATAAACTCATACAGCTAGATAACCAAAGAGAAAAACTAACCCACGTCTCTTAAAGGGCCCGCCGCCGCCGGAGCTGCTTGTGTTGTGGTCACATGGAGCCATTGCATTCCGCCTGCATGCGTACGCCTCTCTCTCTCTCTCTCTCTCTCTCTCTCTCTCTCTCTCTCTCTCTCTCTCTCTCTCTCTCTCTCTCTCTCTCTCTCGCTCGCTCTCCCCCCTCTTCTTATGCTTTCTCTGTCCTCTCTGTCTCTCCATCTCACATAGCCTACACACATAACTGCGCGCATGCACAAAGCTGGTTATAGGTAATACCCTGTTTTATGATTGTCTTTACGCATAAGACTGCTTTGGAATAGCTCAGAGCTGATGGGCGATGATGTAAAGCATTACCTCCATCACCATGAGATGATCATCAATAGGCTACAAAGTGTATCATTTTTCAACAACCCTTTCTATAGGCTAATTATAGCCTACACCAATGTGAGACGATTCATGCCATCATTTCTGTTCTTTAAAAGCAGCGGTGAACTTCCTCCTGAGTCCTGACGAGCATCTGCAGGGTGAAGTCATCCAGCTGCAGGAGGAGGATGACACATTCACCTGTCATCCACGAACATGCGTAACAGGAAGGCTCCATGCCACTGTTAATAACCTTAATATAGCGTACATTTACCCACTAACTATACCATATCATGTCCAGTTTACGCTGCTGGCGATAACACACCATCTGATTTAAGAGACACTGCTACTTCCACTGTCTCGCTAAAAGATCACAGTACAGGCCCTCACAAACAACCATCTTATTGTTGTTTTAAATGCCAGCTCACATCGACCCATTTCAGAGCACAGAGCATAGTTTCCGTGTTGAGCGAATTAATCCATGAATTGTTTGAAAGCATGACAAACTACCAAAAGGCCTATACAGCGCACAGTCCAAGGGCTTCCAGCTAAATGTCAACAGCATGATCTAGTGGAACAAGTCCAGCCTCACTGGCTGTCACTGTGTACTTTGGATTAGTTAATGATATGCTGACAGGTAAAGCGGGGTTATAACTGGTTATTATTATTATGCTCAATAAATATGTATCATCGAGACAGCGCTAATGCTAAGCGTTTAAATCTAAATTTCACTGCAGAAAAAACGCAGATCACAGATAAGCATCGGGATAAATAGGATAAAATACTGTCATTTGACATCTTTCTAAACACGTCTACTATCTGCTGGCACAAGTCATTCTGAGAGGATACTAGCGTGCAACTCACATATTATAGAGAAGATAAAGCAAATTAAAGCAGGTCATCTTCCTTCAATAGACTACATTGTTCTTAAATGTGGCTGAAGCTGCATTTCATATTAAATGGCCTGTCCTCGGCGAAACAAGTCCTTGAATTGAGAATAAACTTATACTTACATATTCAGTCTATTTGAAACGGCAGTTTCCATAATCGGATAGTTATGTGTGCTTCTTAATAAATAAGACTAAATTATTAAAATCCACAACGCCTTGCTGCGGCCGAGATATTCTTCTAGACTCAATCCGGGATGGGAGCCTCTCTCCCCGGCTCTCTCCAGCCGTGATGCTCCCTGTCTTCGACCATGTGGGATGCCGGCACATATGCGAAGACAAAGCCCATTTTACGCACAGCGCCCCACCATCGGTGTATGCATGCGAATGCTTAGAGGAATAATCGAGGAATAACGTATATTTCGGGTTGTAAAAAAAAAAAAAAAACACTGCAGCAGGGGCCGAAGAAGCGAAAATGAGAGAAGATGAAAAAGCGCCTCGGCTATCAGAGTGTCAGATGTGGGGCGCGGGAGGCGGAGGGCCGCCCGGGGGGCCTCGGGGTCAGACTGCCAGGGGAGTCGCACGGAATTAGGCATGCTCATTGGCACACACACACACACACACACACACACACACACACACACACACACACACACACACACACACACACACACACATGGGTGAGCACCAGAGATATGGGGTGGACGTAACAGACAGACGGAGAAAAACAAGCTAAAAACTACATAGACACTGGGAGATTCAGAGAGTTGCCATCATGATACAAGTTTCTAAATGCTATCAAACCTATCCACTATCATAAGCAGTAAAAATGGTCGTTGGATCTCAATATGGGGTCCTAGGAGCCTTCTAAAATGCACCCAGGGGGTCTCCAGAGCTCCTCAAACAAAATGAGGAATCCTTTCATATTTCTATGATCCGCTAGAAAACATCCACTTAGAGAATGCAGCATGCACCATGTTTCAATCACCACCAAAAGTGCACACACGCATTAACAACATTCAAATCAATTATGACCATAATAGTGTTGTCCTAAATAGAGGTACAGGGTGCAACAGTGTGCACAGTCCCCTGAATGGATAGGCATTGGGCAGTGAATCACCCAACTGGCCACGTCTAAGGATTTGTTGACAATGAACATCCGTCTTTCAGCCCCAACCTGTCTGTGTAAATAAGGACAGAAAGTTTGTTCCCATAAAGAAACACTGAGCAAGCAGAGTACTGAGCAACGCAGGCCTAATAGCAACTTAAAGGTTACAGAACAGAGCACTAAAACGGTTAGGGTTCGTAGTATAATGTACACTTTTTATTAAAAGTCTAAATCGTCTTAATTTTCTTTTACAAGAAAAAAAAGAATATTTTATTTCATTATTTTATATATTTCTGTATTTTCCGTATTGGCTAAAACGAGTCTAAAAACATTTTAGCCACATTTATGTTTTAATTAGCAACTTCAGAGAGTCTAATGGAAACAATGCAAAGACTGACTGAAGCGTGAGGGTACTCTCATTTGGACTACATCACAGCGATATTACTGTATTAGAAGCCTATGCTGTGTTAGCGTATCGCCTTTAGCTGTACATGTTAAATGGAGCCCTATACAATTCACACTGTATGCTAAAATTGTATTAAAAAAATTATGAATTTTATTTAGAATTATAGATGCTCCTTATTTCAGACGCGAAATAACGAGCCTCTTATCATACCTTATTATGTGTGCATATTACTGTGTGTGTGTGTGTGTGTGTGTGTGTGTGTGTGTGTGTGTGTGTGTGTGTGTGTGTGTGTCCTGTTTCTATTTGAATTTTAATCAGCCAGTTTTCTGTAGGCCTGCGAATAAAGCCGCTTCCTATGCGGAGGAAATATTTCAGGATAAAAATAGGAGATGATCATAGGCTTTCTTAATAGCAGACACATAGGAAATATTTTTCATCTTTTCAAAATAAGAACCCCATCTTCAATAATGTCATAATTACTAAGGCTACCTGCAGTCCACCCTTGTTTGAGAATCTAAAAATAGGCTACAGGACAGAAATCTCACTTTTTCAAATGATCTCAACTTCCAATGCATGCCATAGCTTACTACTGTAAATAAGACTGACTAGCTAAAGCAGTTCAAATGTGTTTAAATTAAGTAGAAAGAGAAGTAGATTTTTTTTTAAGGTGTGTGTGTGTGTGTGTGTGTGTGTGTGTGTGTACTGTATCTACATTAAACCTGATTGACTCTCAGCTCTGCCTTTCATCAGCCTCACGTGAATTCTTCTGAACACGCCCCCTGACTACGTCACGTCCTGACAGTAAGGTGTGCACGAGCTGAACATACTGACTTAGAGCTTTCTATTCTATTCTATTCTCTATTCTATTACAGGCTGTGCGTATCGTGTTCACGGTCTTCTTCCTTGCTCACATTTGTCTTAGAAATCTCAAAAATCAAAATCAAACGTCACCTGCCATATTCTTTTGTTTATGCTTGTTTGTCAAACACGCGTGATTCACGTCGGAAAAGAAAGGATTCTTTCTTTCTTTCCGTCTTAGCAAAACTTCAAAACAAAATCTGAAAAGAGAAAAGATGCACGAGCAGTGACTAAAGCATAACTGGAAAACATGCTTTCATTTGAAATGTATGAAAACGGTGTACTGTATTAAAGAAAACTGTAGAGACTCGAGTTCAGCACCTCAAGTGAAAATTACAGTCACTGTCCATGGTGCTGAAACGAATGAAAACGAGTCACGGCTCTGTTTTGAAATCGAAAGGTTAAAAAGGAAAACACTGAAATAGTTTGGGTTTTTTTAAGCAGAGATAAAAACCTAGTAGGATCTAATCAAATGTAATAATATACATGTTTGAAATTAAAACTGAGTAACCGTATCAAACGTGAACAAATATGTGTTCATATTCTGATCGCAGTCCCACCTCAGCATTCAACAGAAACAGAACCGATTACCTAATGTGACTGTTTCCCGTTTTTATTAATGACAGAATGAAAGAAACGAGACTGAGAATGATGATCTCAACAGATCTCAACAGACTTCAAGAAGCAAAAACATTGATTGCGATATTTTTTTCTTTTCCTCAGTGGCATATATATATATATATATATATATATATATATATATATATATATATATATATATGATATGATCAGAAGAATATGATCAGAAGAATAAACACGATTTAACTCTAATAACATTATATCTAAATACCAGATGTATATCAGTAGAATTGTACATCTGATGATATTAACTGATACGTTGATTTAAGTTATTATGTTTATAGCCAAACTGTGTGGACTCAAGTTAATTTAAGTTGAATCTCACGAAACGGCTAAATCACCTTAGAATGAATATAGAGCCGCTGTTGTATATCTGATGTTATGTGGCATGAGAAAGTGTTTTAAGTGAAAATGAAATAGTAGGCTAATAGTCCAGTGCTGGTAATTCAGTTTAGAGTAGGCCTACACCTGTTGCACTATAGAAAGAAATAGAGAAAGAAAGAAATAGAGAAAGAGAGAAAGAAAGAAAAAAAGAAAGTGTATCTTAATTCTGTCTTTAAAAAAATCTGCTACATTTATTTTGCTATTCAATTAAATTAAACTATCATAATGACAACATCTTTCTCTATTAAAATATTACCGTTAAATATAATACAAAATATCAGGTATTCAGGCCTAAATATGCAATCATTTGACGTAGGCTCACTATTCATTTTGATTTTTGGGGGAAAAAAGATATGGAAAAGTGTCTTATATCTCCCTTTAGAACAGGGTTGACGAAATAAACGTTAACACCAAAAGGGCAAATAAAAGTGACTTTTTGATGGCTCTCTATCGTAGTAAACTGCAGGGGCCTGATTCATTAATTTCACACTGTAGCTCCGGAGAAGATTGTCCCACAAACAAGTGACCAAAAAAAAAAAGAAAGAAAGAAAGAAAAAAAAAAAAAAAAAAAAAAAATCGCCCAAAGAAAGAAAGAAAAAAAGTCAACATCAAGTTCAACAACGTGCTGGTGCTCATTAGCATCACAATGCTGTCTGGGAGCTCACAAGTCTTCTTAACAAGAGGCTCTGGCGTCAAGTCCCTCCACCTCCCAGCCAAGGGGACATTTTCCCAGGCTCTGCTAACAATCACACAACTGTTTGCTTTATAAACGCCAGCTCTGGGGCCACTCAGCCCGCCTCATCACCGCTCAATGGATGCTCCCGCTAATATGGGATGGAACAGCCTGCTGCCACTCATTACTTCAGGCTTCACTTTATAAGAAAGTGACATTTTCTGTTTCACTTTAACCATATTGTTAATATAATGTTATATTATTAATTTTACATTATTATTGTAATGTCTTATGACTTATTTTACTACTACTTTATATTATTAATAATAATATAATGATCATAGGCCTGTAGCAAATAGCCCAGCATGCACCTTTCTAATAGCCTAAATGCTCAAATCATAAATCCACAAATTAAACATTCAAAAGTCATACTTACAAGCCATAAACTTGGAATAAATCCCGCACCTCCGGTTCAAGTCCATTCAGTATTTTAACGCGAGTTTGTACCAGCATCTCTCAAGTGTAAGAGCCAGAAGTCCAGGGAGAAACCCAAACGTTGCACGCCTTCACTGACTGAGATTAAACCTGCACAATGAGTTGATCCAACCCACAGAAGTGTTTTTTTTTTTTTTAAAACACTGCCATTACTTTTGCTTCAGTGACCAGAGACAACCCGAGGCCGAGGCGATACTGCAGCCAGCATCTACTCCTGCATCCCAACATCTCCTCGGATGACAGAGTGCGTGCGGAGCTGCTGCGTCGCGTCGCTGGTCCCCTCCTCTCTCTGCCCCCCCCCCCCCCCCCCCCTCTCTCTCTCTCTCTCTCTCTCGCTCACGCACACACACCGGCTGCTATGGACGACGTGTACAAAAACCAAAACACATTTCGCACCGCTTATGCATTGACCATTGTGAATTGGTGTCCATTGTTCGGTTTGAAGGACGCGTCTCAACCCTTTAGTTGCACCCAGCATTGGCAGCATTTGATAGACGTGGTGAGCGACGTGCAGCTCACGGCTGCAGCCTCTGTGGCTGCACATCGGTGCGGGAAAGGGTGCAGGAAGGCACCACTGAGGACCTTTAGGAGACAGATCCAGCAGACCCAAAATGCTGGGATCTTTCGGGTGGAGGGAAGAAGGCATGAAAAAAGCTTTCGCTCGACGTCACGGAATGTAAAAGCACATCAGAGTGGCAGAGGGTGTTGGTCACAAATGTGCCATAGAAAATACCTACACTCCTCATCCCCAGCACACTCCATCCTCCCCCTGTCAGCTGCACACTGAGGTCCCGATGGCAACGGGCAGAGAGTCAGTTTTGGGGCAGTGAAGCCGGCAGGAGAGAGACCTCGACTGAGCAGTGATCTCCAAACCTGCACCTTGCTAGACTGAAGCACCTGAGTCAACAGCTTGATGGAAGACCGAGCCACAACGAGCCTTTAACCAGCCGAAACGACTGTAGATTTAAATACTGTAATGTCCTTACGTTTCTGAGCAGGCTGCAGGGAATGGGAAAGTGCGTAAAAGAGAAACGATTTGTGAGAGATGGGGACGATCGAAGCGCAGCACGCAGCAGCGGAGAGTGATGCTGTTGCCGCAGCCTCAGCAGCGCCAGGAGAAGCAGATGCTTCCCCGGAGTTCCTGCAGGTCACGTTGCTTGTACGTGGTGCGACGTCTGCTTCCTTTCTGTGCGTAACGGAGCGCACGGTGGACATTCATGTGCCAAATGTCAACCATGAACAGAGTGAAAACTACTGAATTAAGTCAGTAAAATCAGAACTACAGATTGATTGCACGTGAACACAGAGGAGCGTCGCCGCCGCGTGCAACAAAACTAGCCCTAGAAATGAGCGTAATTGTTTACGTGCTGACGTCAGGCGCCGGGATTGGTTATTCCAAATTTGTTATCCAATGCGCCTGTGTGTGGGATCCACGGTACAGGCTCGCTCGTTCGTGGGCTCTCAACGTTTTAAGTCTACTTCACTAGCGCTGACACTGCTGCATAGGCAGATTATTTGTTGCATTGTTTTTTTTTTTTTAAGAAATACAAATAAATCTCTCTCTAAAGGCATTTTGAATTTCCAAATAAATAAATCAGTGTGTGCATTATGTGTGTGTGTGTGTGTGTGTGTGTGTGTGTGTGTGTGTGTGTGTGTGTGTGTGTGTGTGTGTGTGTGTGTGTGTGTCACCAGATGTCAATTTAGCAGAAGTCAGAATTTAGTGAAAACTAGACCATGATAATATTTATGTAAGGAACATTATTCTTCATCACTTCGAAGTCAGAAAAGATTTTTTGGTGCAAATAATTATTGTAAAAATGAAACCTAACAGACCATCCAAGATTAAATATACACACAGTTTGTCTTTATTCTGCTTTCTTTAATTCAACGTTTTAAAGCTAAGAAAACCTTATTATTTGTATTATTTTTTTTAAATTATATATATATATATATATATATATATATATATATATATTTTTTTTTTTTTTTTTTTTTTTTTTTTTTTTACCGGTACAATACAACAATATTAGGCCTACATTCTTCACGATTAGTTGGTGTAGAATCCAGTCTCACACATGAAATTAATAAATAAGGTTATATATTGCCCTGCACATTCAAACAGCTCTGGGAAGTAGGATGAGCTGAGCTGACAAAACTTTTCTGAATCACTATACAAAGCATATTATGGGATGTAACGGCAACATATTCAGTGTCCTCTAGAAACTCCACATCGCAGAAAGCTAAGACAAGAATGCCTGCGTAAAAATCGAGTAACAGCGACACCTATTGGCTGAAAGGCAGCACTGAGGCTCAGGCCTGTGTAGGTCTGACTGTCCTAAATCCACAACAACACATCTCCATTAAACGGCATCAAACATCATAACAACACTATTACAGAAACCCAGCATCTACATTGATGCAGTTGGATATACTAAAACTCTCCGACTTTGCAGATAAAGTGTTGGAGTATCTGATGCAGGAAGTGACAGGCCTTTTCAAACTAAAAGACATGCTGATAAATTAGAAACATCTCAAGCGATAATGAGTGTACAGCCTAATGATAGTGAGGGGTATAAACATGAATATTTTATCGTAATCTATGTCCCTACATAAGTAGATATTATCGAAAAATAATCCGTTATAGGCCCAAGATGCAGAATAAAAGAAATCATTCTAATTGTACAACTTTGCTGGAAAAACAAAATGTGATTCACCTTGAAATAACGACGGACATGGAGAAGTAAGTCTGTGAGAGTAGGCCTACACAGTGTCATCTAGTCATCAACATATTATTAAAACAGCTGGCTATAACGTATAATCAGTGATAGTCGCTCTCAGAGCTGTAAAATCATAGAATGTGTAATAATAGTATGGGGTGTTTTAGATTTATAAACATAGAGGAGGAATTGTGACTGTGTCTTTTATTTTCTTGTGTTTTTATGGCTTCAGCAGGAGAGCGTTTCTATTTATGAAAGTAATGGCACAGGAATACAGGAGTAGACCCTAAACTAATTCCTCAAAGACTCTAATCATTGATGTTCACACAGATTGTGTTTAGGTTTAACATAGAAATCATGTCGATATGATTTTAGATTTTTAGTATCATAAAGCTAAGCTGTAGTTTGATTCTGAGTTACTGAAAGAAAGGTGCATTCTTATCATATTATAATTCGGATTTATTTAGCCTATTAATATATAAAACTACATTTCTGGACATTTCTGGAATTAATACGTAAATAGATTGGGTTGTGCGGAAGTATAGCCGAATGATTGAATTAATTCAAAGAATTATAGGAGCAACAGAAACTGCGGTTCCGAAATTATAGCCTGCTACAGTTATACAGAATGCGCTAGGAATGCATTGTTCTGTATAAAATACATTACAATAATAATTTTAAGTATTAGACTATATTTTGGTGTTTAAAGGCAGTAAAACGCAGAGATCAGCCAAATACACGGTGCCGACCAAACGATTAAAGCTAATTCAGCGCAATTGGACCTTCACTGAATAATGAACATTGAGGCTCATTACCTTCTGAATTACTGTAATATTATTATTTTATGTTGTTGGATATTTGCTTTTGTTTGTAGAAAGCTGAGGTAAGACTTTTAAGGTTTTCAAAACAATACAACTGTTTATAGCATATATATAAATATATATATATATATATATATATATATATATATATATATATATATATATATATATTATTCAATAAATCAATGCGTTTATTTTTTCATTCAGTAACTTATTAAGTCCCACTTACATGAGTTCTGTTTGGTGTATTTACAGTATGAGCATTTTCATTGACGTGACAAAATATTTCTAAAAGAATGTTCGATTTTTACATTTCTAAATTTCAAGAAGAACTATCTTCTGATTATCTGTAACCTTTTTCATGAGAACAGCTACTACTTTCAATCATTTTCTTTGTCACACATCATTTGCAACTTTTCATATGTATTTAAATACATAAGTTGCCACTGTAACACAACTCCACACGTACACACACACACACACACACACACACACACACACACACACACACACACACACACACACACACACACACACACACACATACCCCACTCAGGCAGAACATTTCGAATCCTAATTCTAATCCTAAATCTCCCAGTTCAAACATGCTTCCACCTTAAATTAATTCATTTCTTTCAGCCCTGTTGGCTTCAATTGTTAATAACTGACCAATTCAAGTGGCCACTTCTGGGAATTGTAATGGCCGCTCTTCAAAGAGGCTTGACCTGCCACAGGGACATAAAGATGTCAGAGGTCACTCATGAAGACCATGCAGGGAGCAAATATTTGCCATGCCCCCAAATTAACAGCAGTTAATTGTAACAAATTATTATTATGTGATGATGGAGGTTGCTTGTAGTGGTGGTGGTAGTATTACAAAGGATTTTAAATACTCAAATCCACAACAAATAAACACTAAAAAATTGTGAGCTATTAGACAAAATCCACAGATATAGTATTATTCAGCTACAGTAGTGTCTTATAACACGTCTGGAGGAAATGACCGCCCATGATTTGAACAGCATATCAAGATAAGCAACAGCAAGGTGTCTAAACTCTCACAGCTCTCTTAAATCTATTCTGAATTTCTTGGTATTTATGCTAGTGGAGCAACATGATACAGATCTGTTGATATAAGAATGTAAAGCCATATTGGTTTTCTAGTTAAAGAGCAGCATGATGGGAGCATTTTCCCTTGAGAATAAAAATGCATTTCTTATGCGAGGCAATTTCATAAAAATGGCAACAAATATAACAACAAATGTATTGTTTTCAGATTATATCTTCAATAGTCATTTGGCTATTGCAAATCCAATTCCCACAAAAGGACTCAGGAAAACTGAGTAAGGAGAATATCACGCTGTCAGCTTGCCATAACCATGTTAAGCACCAACAGCCTCCTGCATTATAGGCTGACATCATGGCCACACACAACAAGTATACTGTACTGTAGATACACTCAGCAGCAATGATCAGTTGGCCTAATGCAAAGGCTCTCAGTGGAGCAACAGCTGCCTGTATCATTAAGGAGTCAGGTAGACAACCTCCAGACTTATAAAAGACATCAGAGATGTTGCCATACAGCAAATGTCTGACACATTCAGGCCTACAGGCGGAAGCAAGAGACAAACCGCACGTGTCATCATCATTCCCACAACAACAACAAGGCTCACATTCATGAACAGAAAGCAAAACTGATAAGTACAAGGGATTTGCAAAAATGGACAATGTTCATTTCACGGAATTCTGTGAGATCAGGTTGGTAGATTAACAGCACCATTTTCAATCACAAAAATTAAACTTTAAAATGAATTTTAAAAATACATTCAAAGCGATTTTAAACACTGAAGAACTGAAGAAAACTTACATTGCAGCAGCTTCTTCTGATGTTCAGAGAGAGAGAGAGAGAGAGAGAGAGAGAGAGAGACGTTGGTTCATTCTCCGCCATGTGAAAACAGACTGGTGTTCTTACTGCTTTCCTGGTTTAATTGGGAACGGGCTGAAGTTTATGCTAATGAGCGATGACATCAGTCTTAACAGCCTCCACTCCATAAAGGAGAGGAGCAAAGGGCCAAAGTCGCGCCTCTTTTCCCAGGCAATTCCGCCGGTCAAGTTCAAGCGCAGCGCCAGTGCGCACTGATTGTCATTCAAAACACGTGAATGCACAGAGCCAATTCATTGGGGGAGGTGGGAGGCCGGTTCCACTGTAGGCCTGCAAACACATTTACACATAGCTTATCAATTATAACCGGTTTATCAATTCTCAAGATTTTTTTTAATTTTACAAGACAAAATGAGAACATTTTACGGTTTCACTTTACAATATCTGGAGCAAAATACTGTTTGGACTGTTAATACATGAATGAATGTAGGCATGTTTATATGCGTTTTTAAAACTTGACAAATGCAAAACTATACAAGCATTTCTATCCTGGGGGCTTTTTACTTTTCTTGAAAAGGTGCTTTTGAAAATTCAGTGAACAGCTTTTTATAGATGGACACTTTGGTGCGGCCCGTTCTCAGAAATCATCTCCTGGACATGCACTGCAGTGTCAAAACATGAGGAGCTTCTTCTTTTCATGAAGCAGATGAGCCGAGTCATGTGAAAGCCATTATTTCATATATTTCCTTTAAATAAATAAATATGTACACCCATCAATCACAGAGGAGGATATGCAGGGTACATGAAGAAAAACAAATGGATGAGTTAGAGATTTGAAATACAAAATCAGTGAGAGCTTGTGTAAAGGGGCTGCAATTCAGTGATGGAAAGATGTCTAATATTTGGTTCATTTAGTGTTAATGATCATTTGTGCAAACATATTTTCATTTGACGCAGAAAGGTAAAAGAAAATAAAGTATAAAAATAAAGCCTATTGCCTGATTCTTTAAGTGCCAAATGACAATGTATTTGTGTGTGCATGTACATCATCCATATGTGCATGCTGGATCATCCATGGCATCATCTATATGCTATAACGCTTAGTGAAATAAAATAAGCAGCATACATTTACGTAATTACGGTGTAAGTGTGCAACGATTCATGTCGTCCAAATCCAGAATCTGTGTGAGGACGAGCCAAAGTAACGGCTTAACACATCACAGCAGATCCATGCAGAGCTAATTCCCTTCTGTTTGAATCCGTACCCAGAAAATAGACAAGCCATGCAGTGAGTGAATATGCAGATATGAAGCCTGTATGCAGATAGGCTTCAAATGTATGCGTGTTTTCATGTTTTTAAATCCACAGCCTGCAGTTATACAGAAGGACTGTATCTGCAGCTGTGACACTAAAAAATGGCTTTAGATGAATAACTCCAGAATTTTTTATTTTTTTTTTTAAATGGTATTGTTGTGGAATAACTTATTTTTTAAACAGGCCTTTGTCACTGAAGACATTTCAGCACGTCACCATAGAAAAATCACAGGTATAAATGATCAAGTGTAATAATGGCTGAATTCCAATTGGTTGCTTCAGATGAAGAATCCTGGAGTCATTGTTAATGTTATAGAGTCTAAATATCTGCTGTAAAAAAAAAGGCCCATATGAAACTAAGCAACATCTTCTTATTTTAAAAACATGAGACTTCAACACTGAGGTTCTTGCCTTTGTCTTTTACAGTAGAAACGTGATCTGCAAGTTTAAACCAACAGTATACACTAAAGTTCTTATTATTACTGTAATCAGCAATACATGACACATGCTAAATGTTTGATTAGAAAGACATGCGTCTGTCTGGCCCCATCATATCTGACCCTTGTGACCCTGATATTTGGTTTGGTTCGAATCATAAACGTGATCAGGTTGAAGGATGGTGTATCACCTTGACAGACTCTTTTCCTCTCTTCCTTATACAGTAAGGCTGTGTCTATGTAATTAACAGTCATGGGTCTCACTACTAAATAAATCCCTGTGACAAAGCAGATCTGTCCCTCCATAGCTGGTTCCCACAGTTATCCCCCCACACTGCAGCAGTTAGGAAAGAGACAAAAAGCAAAAGAGCGGGGAAAATGAAGGGAGACAGGAGGAGGGTATAAGACATGGTGGTGGTGGTGGTGGGAGTTTCCTTTGACGGGGCACCATTGCAGCATTTGCATATATTCAGATCAGCCAATGAATACCACGCATGGGGGCAAACAAAGACGAGCCAATGGGAGGGCTGCATCCCTGCTGCGGACTCCGAAGCAGCCGCCGGGATCCCAGCAGCACCCTGGGAGAGACACAGGGAAGTGGTGTGGGAACCGAGAGGCCCCCCAAGCTGAGCAGAGGGAGGGGAGCCACTTGTAGCCCGTGGGGAATTAGCATTTTATTTGTGTCGATTTACCTCAGTAATTTCTGCCCCGCCACTTCAGCCACAGATGGCTAACATGGCAGGGGGATTAGCATTTGTGTCAAAGATGATGATTATGGAAGTGTTTTTCCACCCAGACAGAGACATTTCTTCTCACAGTGTGAGATGACGGAGATGTTGGACACAGGGTACAGAATATTGAACCTGTTTCTGTATATTTTTGCTGCTTATGATTAAAAAAGTACATGTTGGATGGCAATGAATGAAACAGCTCTCTTGATGTTGCACTATCCACATGTAAAGAGGTCATAAAGTTCTCAAATGCTCTGGTTTGCCACATCAGTCCATGCATAGGGTGCACATGTTATCTTCAGCAGCAGCAAGAGATGGAGAAACAAGCACCTTTTTGTCTTTAAAAGGTAATGTGGAGAAAATAAGATCCTAATTAAAATGTGATCGCTCCATTTCCCCTCGCTCAGAATGTCACAAACTTATTGCCTTTGGGTATAGACTGCAGTTAGATCAGCAAGACTCATAAGGATCAAACAACCACACAGAGTTTGATATTGAGTTGAACAACTAATTTGATGTGATTTATGTTTACAGATGCCTGCCCACTGGTGCATACATGACCACCAGAGATGCTGTTGCTTCATTGCACAAAGCTCCATTTGATCAAAATGCACAGCTCTCATCGAAATGTCATGCTCTTGTGCGCAAATTCACGGGGCAAAGGATCACACACACCTTCAGCAGAAGGGGTGTCCCCAATTAGCAAGAAGTGGGAATTCAATCAACTTCTGCAGACCACCCAAATAACATGAACGCACATGCTAAACACAGATTTGAATGTGGTGAATGGTTTTTGGTAAAAGATCTTTTGGAGGTCGTGCAGCTGGAAACACTCCGCACTGTTGGAGGCACACAGGCCTCCTCTTTACAGAGGATGAGCTGCCATTATAATGCGTGTACAGGCCAGTGTGTGTGTGTGTGTGTGTGTGTGTGTGTGTGTGTGTGTGTGTGTGTGTGTGGACAATCATTCTCATCTTGAGTGACCAAGCATATGCATCAGTGCACCCAGAGCTGTCGTCCTTGTGGCACAATATTCCCCAAACACCTCGTGGTTTATAATAAGGCTCAGAGATCATACAACATAGTAAAGCAACACATTACAAACATACAGTATAAACTTTCTCTACAGGTTTGAAGATAACAATCGCATTTCCTTGTTTTTATTCATCTAAATGGAAAAATAAAACTTAAGTTCATGATTACATCAAATCCCACTGCGTCCTCTCTCACCCTCCCTTCTTCTGTGTGTTTTAATGCCAGAGAGTAAGAGGAGCATATCTGAGACTCTGAGACTTTAAGCTTCACCATTTGCATAATGTTTGTTTTTTAATTCAATGAAATGTTAAGATACATGATGGTGGAAGCATGAAACATGGAGATTATCATTAGGAGGATCTCACAGAGGTGTTAAGGGGTATTGACGTAGAACAAGGAACTAAGACGGATAACATTTTACATTTTAATTAGAGATGAGAAGGGAGTGTAAGCATGGTGGTTTAATTAAAACTGCTCTGCTGGCTACATTAAAAGGCTACATATACTTATTTTTTCCCGTTTTTTTTATTTGGAAGGGAATATGTCTTAACTTGTACATTTGTCTGCTTAATATTTTTCAGATAAAACTTGGTATGTACAACAGTAGTATTATGGGGGAAAATGTTTTTTAATAATTGTTTAAATATCATAATAATATTTCTTTAGTCAGTGTCACTATGAGCCAATGAAAGCACTGTTCCTTTGTGGCTATTATATTGCCTCCATGAGCACCGGAAATAAAATAATATTGAGGCTGAGAATAGTTGCTGAGAGCAGTGAGCTTTTAGATAGTCGCTGTTTCCTTCATTTATACTTATTAATCTTGCAAATAAACATTATTATGAAACAGGTTATGGGACTTTCCAAAAATTTGAAATTATTGCAGTAGTATTAATACACCAATGCCAATTAAAATTGCATTTGGTTGTCATTACATAAGATGAATATTGTATATGCATCTTTAGGACAGATGTACGGTGGCCCTGAAGTGCAAATCACAACAGCAAATCATAAAACGCAACGGCAAATAGGAAAACAGAACAGCAAATATGAAAACACGACAGCAAATAGGAAAACACTTCAACAAATCATAAAACACAACGGCAAATAGGAAAACACGACAGCAAACATGAAAACACGACAGCAAATATGAAAACACGACAGCAAATATGAAAACACGACAGCAAACATGAAAACACGACAGCAAATAGGAAAACACGACAGCAAATAGGAAAACTCTTCAATAAATCATAAAACACAACGGCAAATAGGAAAACACGACAGCAAATAGGAAAACACGACAGCAAATAGGAAAACAAAACGGCATTAACTTCTATCGGAAAAGGTAGGGCCTATCTAGCAGAGGACGGAGCCTCCTGATTGGACAGACGGACTGTCTCTCTGTTAAAAGTAGGCGCTTTTCCATGTTTTTCACCTCTCCTTCCTGTCAAAAGACAGACAATGTGTCTGTCCAATCAGGAGGGTCCGTCCTCTACTAGATAGGCCCTACCGTTTCTGGTAGAAGTTAATGCTGTCGTGTTTTCCTATTTGCTGTCGTGTTTTCCTATTTTCTGTCGTGTTTTCCTATTTGCCGTTGTGTTTTCCTATTTGCTGTCGTGTTTTCATATTTGCCATTGTGTTTTATGATTTGTTGAAGTGTTTTCATATTTGCTGTCGTGTTTTCCTATTTGCTGTCGTGTTTTAATGTTTGCTGTCGTGTTTTCATATTTGCTGTCGTGTTTTCCTATTTGCTGTCGTGTTTTCATATTTACTGTCGTGTTTTCCTATTTGCCGTTGTGTTTTCATATTTGCTGTCGTGTTTTCCTATTTGCTGTCGTGTTTTAATGTTTGCTGTCATGTTTTCATATTTGCTGTCATGTTTTCATATTTGCTGTCGTGTTTTCATATTTGCTGTCGTGTTTTCGTATTTGCCGTTGTGTTTTCCTATTTTCCGTTGTGTTTTATGATTTGTTGAAGTGTTTTCATATTTGCTGTCGTGTTTTCCTATTTTGCTGTCAGGTTTTCGTATTTGCTGTCGTGTTTTCCTATTTACCGTTGTGTTTTATGATTTGCTGTTGCGTTTTTCTATTTGCTGTTGTGATTTGCACTTCAGGGCCACCGTACAGACGGCACAAGGATACTACTGTCTTTTACTGCCTATGTTTTAAATAATCAAATAGATTTAATTATTTTTGAGAGAACATTGACTATAAACAAAAATGTTTTCATAAAAAGTAGGCCCTACTATTAGTTACTATTGACACATCGAAGCAATAACAGGAACAGCAATAACTTTCAAACGTAGCACGAAATCAAAAAAGTGAAATTATTAACGATTATCATTGTTAACCTGACAGTAGCAGGCCTAGATGCGGTTGTTGCTAAATCTGACTGCGTCACTGGTTTACAATTTTATCTTACCTTGTGTTTTTGATTTAAAAAAATAATGTAATGTCATGTATGTAAAAAGAGAACGGCTACTTTACTTCCTATCTCTGAGCAGCAGTTGTTGTGCTGGTAGAAATCAAAAGTCGTCCAATTTACAAAGCTTTCGAGGAGCAACTGAAGGCAGCGCGACTCCACTACCACATCCGGGACATTCAGCAGTTTCACATGTCAGTTGGTTCAGCTGTCAAGACTTTCCTGCATGTGAATAAGCTCCGGTATCTATTCTGGTTTTGACCACGTCTTTCTTTCGAGAAACGAGATGGTAAGTTAATTCACACACCAGTATACTGGTAAATTCGCCAGCGAGCTAATTTTTCTTGTATGGTGCCTATAAGAGCTAGTGTGCTAATGCTAGCTAGCTAACTAACGTTTGCAGCAGCACTGACAGGTGGTGAAGTTTAGCTAAAATTAGCACGATAGCCATTTGCTAACTTTCATTCATTTTGCAGGAGCTTTCAACACATTCTATGTTTAAGGTTGTTGGACTTAGTTGTTACTGTTAGCTTTTTAGCATTTAACGTTAGACTTAGCTAGCTTCTTCTGCAGCCTGTGATATGTGGACAAACTTACCTTTCGTGTAAATTCGATCAAACTAACGTTACCTATTCTTGAAACTTTCTTGGGTCTAGTAGGCCGAGTCAAAATGAAATACTGTCTTGACTGACTGTCACAGTTGTGGAGAAGGCACACATACTCTCTGACCGTCTCTGACGCATTTACATACTGACACATAACGTTAGATGTTTTCGTGTCCAAATATGTAGTTTATAGTTGGATCTCATACTTAAACGTGTGTGTTTGCTCTTGCAGGCGCTGATGGGAATTCAGCTGGTGGTCAGCTTGCTGGCTGCCAGCATTATGCAGAGGATGGCTCCACACTGCTCATTTGCACGCTGGCTAATCTGCAATGGCAGGTATTATGCTTTATCACCCTTACAATCAGGTTGTACATTATGCACATACATGTGCATGCCTTTTTTTTCTTCTTTTCTTTCAGTTTGTTCCGGTTCAAACACCCGTCAGAAGGAGAGCTGTGTGCATTGGCTGGGAAGCAGATGCCTAAACAGACCAGGAGAGACAGGTGGGAGTTGGGGGAGGGTCTGATGATTCAGAAAGGAGACACAGCAAAGTAATGCAGTCTGCAGGAAGAAATTGCCTTGAAAACATATAACTCATTGGTCTTTCACTCTCTGAAATAGGTTTACCTTTTGTTGCCAGTGCTATACTTCACTTTTGAGAAGAAAAAAAAAGTCTTATCCAGACAAGCTGGCCTTTGTCTCTCCTTTTGTTTTTTTTCTCTTCTCAATAACAGCAGTTTATTTTTTAATTTTTTTTACATCGTCGTGTCTTCTTTGTTTGATTTCTAGGAGACAGAATGGGGAGAGCAAGCCTCTCACTGTGCCCAAAGACATCGACCTTCACCTGGAGAAAGCTCCAGTCAACGCCATTGACGCTCTTGGTAAAATAAACACTCCTTTTTTATCTTTATCACAGTGACATTGTACAAGTACAAACACTGCTCAAGCTCAGGTATTGACTCACAATGCATATACAGTATTTACATTTTTTTTTTTTTTATAGTCCTTGCCTTAAAAACAATGTATGGATCACAGTTTTAATTAACAGGTAGTACACAAAATATTCTTCTGAGCCTACCAATGTTTTTTTTTCCGTCTGGTTTCTACTTTCAGTGCTGCGTTTCTTCCTGGAGTACCAGTGGCTGATAGATTTTGCAGTCTATGCAACAGGTGTCTTCATGTTCACTGAGTGTTACTACAGTGTTGTGGATGCCAGCAAAGAGGTCAATATCGGAGCCATCTGGTGTGTCTTGACTGTTCTCTTCAGTCTGTATCCTTCAACTGTGAAGTCACTTTGTCGTGACGGATAAGTCTGTAAACATCATTACGGATTGATACTACAAAACACAATTAACTTGTTCTAGAGCTGCAGTCTCTAATGTTTTGCATGAACGATTAACAAACATCTTATTGTTAGGATGTGTGCTAGTGGTGAAACTTTATATTAAAAAGACTTTGGATATTTTAAAACCAGTTAATAAACTAAAGATAAAGTGGCCTAATATATGGGGATTGGACTTAGAGATGGTCCGATACCATTTTTTGCTTCCCGATTCCGATACCTGAACTTGCGTATCGGCCGATACCGAGTACCGATCCGATACCAGTGTGTCATATATTTTATTATGTTTTAAGAACTGTATACTACTATCCATGTATGGATGTGATATTATTTCTATCTTTGTCAGTCTGGCTCAGGTTAAACTCTTTGTGAAACATGAATGCCACAGAACGTTCTTTTATTCTCCAGTTTGACAGTCAGTTATAACGGAAAAAGAACATAAATAAACTACTTTAACGTATTTTTTTCTTTAGGGCTTTATTACGTGGTATCTGATCGGTGCATAAACTCAAGTACTTCCCGATACCGGCGTTTTAGGCAGTATCGGAGCCGATACCAGTATCGGAAAACATCTCTAATTGGACTGGATGGTAACTTTTTCCTCGTTAGTTTTAATTTAACCCACAACCCCCAGAAAGACCCTTCACACTCTGATGAGCCACTACTTCCGCTCTGAAGAGGGCGGCGAGCGCTCGGTGTGCCTTGCCTTTGGCTTCCTGTCTCTGCTCGTGGCCATGCTGGTGCTGGTGGTCAGAGAGGACTACCTGGAGTTCGGCCTGGAGTCGGGCTTTTCCAATCTCTTTGACAACTTGGAAGTCTTTGCCAAACAGCAGGGCTACGCTGACTGGTCGTAAGTATTCTGTCCCCGCAAAGACAACTTATGACGACGACACCAGCTTGGTTAAGTACTGTGCATGAGCCAGTAACAGACTTTACTTGACAAATATCTGTGCTCGACGCAGCTACATTCGGTTGTTGTTTTGACTCCCTTCAGAATCCCAGTGACCAAGCTGACGGTGAAGCTCGTTCTGGCTGCTGTCTGTTCTTACATTGGGGCTCTCCTGGCCTTCCCCGGCCTGCGGATGGCTCAGACTCATCTAGATGCTGTACAGATGAACTCAGACCGACCACTCGTCCAGTAAGAACTGATGCATTCACTACCACAACAAGCAATGTACTCCATGTCTTATTAAACACCTATATTATAGGGCTGTGCAATTAATCAGAATTTAATCGTGATTATGATTTCGGCTCCCAATGATCGAGAAAAACAATTCTTTAGCTCATTACGTTTTGCAAGTAACCTCTTATTTTCTCTTGTGTTCTGAATGAAAAAATTAAGTTTTAAATAGGAAAAGTATTAAGGCAAATTTCACATTTTTTTTATTTATTTAACTTTTTCCACTGTTTTATAAGTTCATTAATTGCAACATCTTTCCAGAAGTCAACGAGCAATCGTGTTAAATTATCGTGATTTCAATATTGACCGAAATAATCGTGATTATATTTTTTTCCCCTAATCGAGCAGCCCTACTATATTAGCAGTATTTCACTCTCTTAGGTGTCGTTATTGTTTCCTGCAGGATTCTGCTGCATATGAGTTTCCTGTCTCCAGTCATTGTGTTGGTTCTGTGGGTGAAACCCATTGCAAGGGACTTCCTGGCCAATGCACCTATGGGGAAGAACTCCGTCACATTGTGAGTGCACATACATATTTGCTCATTTTGTCCATTCCAACTACTACTCTCTCAATTCTCGAGACCGAAACAATGGCCACTAATGCAAGATGTCCTCCAAATGGCACATTTGACTTTTTCGGATCCTCTCCTAATCTCACGCTTGCAGAGTTTCCAGTGAAACATTTGACAGCATGCGCCTGTGGATCATCGTGGCGTTGTGTGTGCTGCGGCTAGCACTGACTCGTTACCACCTGCAGGCCTACCTCAATCTGGCTCAGAAGTGGGTGGAGCAGATGAAGAAGGAGGCGGGACGCATCGCTGCTATTGACATTCAGAGGAAGGTCAGATATTTGAACAATGGCGGGTTAACCTTCTGAATTCAATAGTTTTTACATAAAGTGAAGGTTTACTGGGCAGTGGAAAAGTAACTGCATGTGATGTGTAAACTGACAATAAATGTGCTGTTTTTCAGGTCACACGGATCTTTTGCTACCTGACTGTAATTACTCTCCAGTATCTGGTTCCTGTTTTTCTCATCCTGTTCTCCACACTGGCACTCAAGGCACTAGGTAAGGTAAAATACCACCACCATCATGAACACTGCATGTGAGGAAGAAGCCACACTTGATCTTTGTGTGTTTTGTACTTTTTCCCCAGTGAGTCAAATGTAGATTTATGGCAATAGCTTGACATTCTGGGAAATGTGCTTATTCTCTTGTGGAGAGTTAGATGAGAAGACCGATACCACTCTCATATCAGTTTGTTAAATATGACGCTACAGCCAGGAGCCGGCTAGCTTATCTTACCATACAGTCTGGAAATGGGGAAACCAAGAATAGTCCAGCACATAACCCCCTGTAATTACACTTCAGATTAAACAAACAAGATACAACATGTGAATAAGTGAGCTTTAGAGGTTCTAGTAGAGTTTGTTACCTACGCACAGAGCCAGGCTATCTAACCTGGATAGCTAACTAGCTGCTGGCTGTGGTCACATATTATCAAGACAAATATGAGAGTGGTAAAGCATGTTTCCCAAGATGTCGAACCATTCCTGTAATATCCCATTGAGACATTTGCAGCTACAGTGGAGTTACATATTAGAAACATCCATAGTAAGTCAAGTAATATCAAGTTCTTGTCTCGGTCAAACATATACATATACACCAGTAACGGTTTCTTCTTGAGAGCCTACTTACTTACTTTTTCCTCCCAAGTTGAGTGGTAAGATCCAAATATTGACTGATCTCTACCAATCCTACAGGGGACTTTTCCTGGGTGGCCGGTGCAGAGCAGACCCCCGGGGTAACACCAGCACTGGTGATGCCCACAGCGGCGCCTGTGCTGCCCGGGGGTCTGGACGAAGATGACGAGGGGATGGAGGATATGGAGGAGGACATCCAGGCCACAGTAGCACGCCTAACCGAGGCCTTCACAGCGCTGCGGTCCGTCCTCACTCCACTTTTCTTCCGAGGTTTCTTCGCCTTCCTGACGTGGTGGGTGGCTGCCTGCCAGCTCATCAGCTCTCTGTTTGGAATCTACTTCCACCAGTACCTAATGCAGAACTAACTTGAGGGAAACGGGAGTGCCACACGGTTCTACCTGCAGACAGCCGAGGGCTGCAACAGCATAACGACCGATAAAAGGGGACATTTCATTAAAAACACACAAATGCAGACAGAATGCACCTTGTTTGTGGCCAAAACAGAAGTTTTGGTCAAGGTTTATTGAGAGGAGACAGGTGATGGACACGGTCTGTTGCAGTATTGGGCCTTAGGGCTTTTTGTGACCAGCAGGCTACTGGTATCAACAACACAAATGCAGAGAGAGCTGGGGTCTGTTTTTACAAAGCAAGTTTAACTTAGTCTGGCTCTCTTTGGGTTACCTGGCTTCACCGAGTCTTTACATTGGCGGTCTTTGATAACCAGTGCCCCAAAGCTGGTTTTCACCTGGCTCAGTTAACTCTGGGTTAACTCTGGGTTAACTCTGGGTTAACTCTGGGTTAACTGATCCAGCTACGGGTGTGTTCACGTGAAAGAGGCAGAGCTTTTAATTGCATGCAACATCAAAAGAACCATGAGAGGATTACGTAATATGACACAGAACAACCCACAGGGAAATTAGGTAATTGTGCTAGTCAAAGGTGATATTCAGTATAATTGCACAAGTAGAATAGGATAAAAAGCTTAAGAAGTAAGAGGACATATTTCTAAGTGTGGCTATATATATATATATATATATATATATATATATATATATATATATATATATATATATATGATAGATAGATAGATAGATAGATAGATAGATAGATAGATAGATAGATAGATAGATAGATAGATAGATATATATATATATATATATATATATATATATATATATATATATATATATATATATATATATATATATAGATAGATAGATAGATAGATAGATAGATAGATAGATAGATAGATAGATAGATAGATAGATAGATAGATATATATATATAGATATATAGATATATATATAGATATATAGATATATATATAGATATATAGATATATATAGATATATAGATATATAGATATATATATATATATATATATAAATAAGTGTAATGCTGTGTTCACACTGCTGTTTTGCATGACTTCTTGCGGACAGACCTGACAAAGCATGAATTCAGACTTTTTACAAATCTGCATCACGATGTAATTTCTCAGCTTACTTTCTATATCCGTTTATTGCAATTAACAGGAGCAGGTTAGCTGTGCAGCATAGATTACCATGGTGGTCTACCTTGGCTGAAAGTGAGCCAGCTTTGTGATACCGGAGAACGACTTAAGCCCAAAGATATCCAGCTAACCCACTTATCTTGCTTCATGATACAGGCCCCCTGGTCAACTTTTCAGATGTTTCTATGCCAGTGTTAACTGAACTGTTCTTAATAGAACATTATGAAATGGTACCAAGGTAGGTATTAGTACTTACTGCCTGTGTAGATTTATTTTTGTGAGGGACTCTTTGTCCCCCTTAAAGAACCGATTCAAGAGTGCTAAATGGTTTTTGTTATCTTTTTTTCTGCTGAACGGTTTTGATTGAAAATGTGTAGTAAAGCTTCTGATCCATCCTAT
This sequence comes from Sander vitreus, assembly GCF_031162955.1. Classification (NCBI taxonomy): domain Eukaryota; kingdom Metazoa; phylum Chordata; class Actinopteri; order Perciformes; family Percidae; genus Sander; species Sander vitreus. Next base: position 22,100,084 of record NC_135863.1, read on the forward strand.
CAAATTAAACGCCGCTGAACGTGAATCCTAACTGTTTGTGGCTGCGTGTCGGCCAAGAACCGGAGAGATTTTGCTTTTTTTTCTAAAGAGTTTCCTTCAGTATTCCTAAGTGCCTGGGAGCTCAGGGATTTTGAGTCCATTTTAAAATGTCCTTTCTCCCTAATCATGCCGTATTTAGAATGCCATGTTTTTGCTTTCATTTTCAAACACTACTCACTGGCAGCATTTTTAGTTGCAGTATCTTAATTAGCTAACATCAGTTTATTTTGCTGTTTTTATTGCCAATTAGTCATGTACATGTCAGATTTATCAAAGCCTACTTTTGTGTCAGTGGATTTTATTTATTTATTTATGATACATTGACTCAAATAACGTTTGTTATTTTAAAAATGATAGAGATGATGTAATTCTGTTTGTGGCCGTTTCTGATTTTTAGTGTGTTTTTTTTTTAGATAGTATATTTGAATTGAATGCTCTGAAATCCTTGTACTGTGAACTTTATATGGAAAGTGTTACTTTTCTTCTGAATGCATGGTGTGCAAACCTTTGGCTGTAATCTGACACTTTTGTTTGTGGGGCTCAATAAAACATTTATTATTTTCAGTCTCATGTCAGTTTGATGTTTCCACTTAATACTGCTTTCCCTCGAAGGAGCGTGGGGGGGAATACTGCCGATAAAACATTTCCTTTTAGAAGTCGGTGCTCCAATTGACAAAAGCTATCGTGCATGACAATGGAGTGTCTCTCCGCTGTGCTGGGTCCTGATCTCTGACCCCCAACTTCCTGAGAAGTCGGGGAAGAAATATTGTTTGTGGATGCTCAACTTGGCCACGAGAACTGGGATTTATCTGAACATCTTCCAAATCCTCTCCATTTGTCAGTGTAGCCTAAGCTAGATTTGTAAGCTTTATGACATTCTCAAAACCTTCATGCCAGTTGTGTAACAACAGTTAAGGAATGTAACCTTTCACCAGAGCGAGGCTGGAAAGGCTCTTTGGCAGTTGTCATCATTTATTGCTGATATCATTTGACCATGTCGTACAAAAGCCACAGAGGTTCTCTTATTTAGGGAGAGACGGCCACCTTGCTGTCTTTTATCGTGCACTGGGACATACTTCACTGGAGGCAAAGCCAAGTGAAGAAATTTGGAAGGGTACCGGTTACCAATCTGACATCCCATATATTATGGCTGTTTAAAGATTTAGCATTGGGATGTTCTGTATCAATAGTAAAAATATTTCTGTTATTGTTAGACACCTTTAATCGAGGCGAACAATTTGGGCTTTGTAAGTTTATGCGGCGCTCTGTGCCTCTCTGAGCCTGCGACAGGCCTTGTGAACTGGAAGGTGACAAGGTTGACATATCTATATAATCACATTCATTATGTGCATCTGTGCTGGAGGCCTCAGGCCCCCTCAGTCTGAGCCGTGGACTGCAGCGGGCCAAGTCAGGCAGCCATGGCTGGCTGTGGTTGCTATAGAAACCAGGATATGTGTGCATGTGTGTGTGCAGGACCCAGACATGCCCTACAGATTGGGCCAGCCTAGTCTCAGGGGAGCAGACCAGACATGACCCCAGTGAGAGCCTCTTTTCATTTAGGGAGGAGAGACGACAGAGGTGGACTGACTCACAGCGCTAGCATAAGTAAACGTTGTGGCACAGTTGCTGTAAGACAACCAGCTGTGGAAATGAACCTTTTTGTGCCAGATGTATTTTATTTGAAGACATAAAGGTTTCCAGGCCTTTAAAGTGGTCCCTTCTTGTTCCTCTCGTTTGGTGGTTGCATGGTGAGCTGCCTGACAGGGGCCAGACATGATAATGAGGGTGTGTGTGTGTGTGTGTGTGTGTGTGTGTGTGTGTGTGTGTGTGTGTGTGTGAGAGTTCAAAAGATGGAACGGAGGTGACTAAGACTAAATCAATGGACACATGAAAGCTTGTAGCATTTTATCTGTCTTCAGATTCAATGTACATGATAAAAACTGTGGTCACATTTTTTTGAGACAGATGATGAAGTAAATTCCCTTTGTAGAAAAAAAAACAAAAAAAAAACAGCAGGGCAAGGCAAAGGTACAAATCAAACCGTTTTTATTTAAAAGGATTCACAACAAATCTGTCTTTGTTCTGTTAGTAAAGCATTCAGCAAACGTGTAAAAACTCAACCCAAAAACATCAGAATACTGATCATTTGGTTCTTCATGCTGACATTACAGTAATCCACATAAAAAAAAAAGAGCTAATTCCACAGCAGCACCTGACTTGAAGAACTGCACCAAGAATCTCTGCAGGGCTCGTCATGCACGCATTATTTGCATGTCTTCAGGGTGAACCACTCAACCTGTGTATTGTCAAAGAAAATCATCAGATTATGAATCACCAATAGTTCAGCTTGGGCTTCCCTGCGCTGCACTCTCTCATTCAAATCCAAATTTTGTGACATAAGGATGACCTCTTGTGGACAACAAGTGGAAATTCATCCAAACCCAAATTCCGAGTATATTGTCATTTGCACACAGCAAACAAAAATTGAATATGCAAAATTAAAACACACATAAATCCAGTGCACAAAAATACAGTGCAAAGTACATTTACAGATATAATGAAAACCAAACATTCCTCAATAATAAATTAATTTGTGTTTTTCTTTTTAATATTAAATAGCCTATCTTATGAATATTTAGACTCATTCATTACACAGTGTTTCATATATTTCTAAATATCATAAGACAATGATGGCAGTAAAGCTCAATAATATCTGCAATATGCAGTTACTAATTTAAGCCCTTCATTAAAAAAAATAATAATATGGAAACCAGTTTTCTATTACTTAAATCAAATTAGACCCAATATAGACAAACATATAATGTCTTTGGCTGTTGCAGCTTTTGATTGCAATGCATAGGGATAATATTGATACACTTTGGTCTTCAGTTAAAGTAGAATGCCATAACTGTGTTGATGGGGTAAAGTAAAAATATGAAACCAGCAATTTTTGGAGGAATAATACAACTAAAGCTTAGCGTATCCACAGCTACAGTCTTACAAACAAACATAGAAATAAGCCATTTTTACACTTCCCAAAGAAAACATCATCCAAGTCCCTGAGACACTGACGCCTAGAATTGTAAAGGATAGGTTTATATATATATATTTTTTTACGTCTGTCTTAAAATAATACCCAAATGTCCATATGTACATTTAAGCAGAGATCCCTAATGTGATTGTAATGTACAGTAAGAGACGAAGGACACAATTCACAGTCCTCCTCCTGCGTGAAATATGCATTCTTAACTGACTCTGGTGCTTTTGTGGGGCTTCAGCAATCTGAGACAAATCAAGTGGACATCTTGCAAAAGATACGGTATTTTTAGTACAACACCTCTCTGTGTTACTCTTTAACTTTGACTTGCTTCTGTATGACATTGTGCTCTACAAATAAATTGGACTTGACTGTCCCTCCACCAATGCAATGAAACACTGTGCGACAAACACAAACTCCTACAGGGCTCCTACACACTGGCTGCGTGGCGTGAGCGTGGCGGTTCGGTAGCGTGGCGGTTCGGTTGCGTGGCGTTTTCCATGTCTTTGCACACGAGAAACGTGTCTGACGCGGCGCTGCTGCTGCTAGGCCTTGTCTGTACACATGTATGTTTCCCATTGATAAAATGAAATAATAGCGTGTTCTTCAACTTTATTTTGTCTATAGTTTTGTTAACTATAAATATATACTGATTTGATTACAGCAAAGACAACGTCGGCACTATTGACGGCAAAATAGGCTACAGAATATTTCGTTCTGTATTGACAGGTGCAATATTTGAAAATCGATAATTATTTAAATTACATTTATATCTGCATTTATGTCAAAACCTAGAGACTTTCAAACATCAACATGTCATTTATTAAGATGTAATCGTGTCAAAATGACATATAAACATCTTTTCGTATTCTATTTAGCCTGAAAACGCTTCCAACACGTTTGCGTGTCGCGTGAAAAATAGGTGTCGGTCCTATTTCTAGCAGGCACGCGTTTTCGGCTGCGCATGTCACGCAGGCAGTGTGCAACCTCTAACCTGTTAATATGGAAGCCAAAAAAAAAAAAAAACGCTCACGGCATGCAGCCAGTGTGCAGGAGCCCTAAGTGGTTTATTCTAGCTGGTGTCATTATGTGTCATTTTCCATCTGCTTTTCACTGTAACATTTTTTACCAAGAAAGTGTCATTTTACAGCTATTTTCCAATTTTCACACCAAACCTCAGTCAAACACTGAAGACCGTTTGGAAAGTCAAATATGTACTTGGACTTGGTTTTCCAGCTTTGGAGAAATGCAGCTGGTCCCGATGTGCTGCTGTAGCTAACGTCAACAAAGTCACAGAAAAAAATACAATTAAAAAAACACATTTGAAATTGTATTTTTGATTTACGTTAGCTCCACACAGAAACCTTAACCTAACCAAACTAAAAACCAAATGTCTGTATGCATCTGTCTCTTCAAGGGATCAATCAAGTGATGCAGAGAACATTCTCCATCGCCCAGGAGAGACCAGCTCCGTGTGAGGAGACAAAGAGAGGCATTCCTCTCTGGGATGAGACAAATCGACCCCATCTCACTATCTTCTCTGTGTGTGTGTGTGTGTGTGTGTGTGTGTGTGTGTGTGTGTAAGAGAGGACTGGTTTTGGTGGAAGATAGATAGCTGATTGAATGGGAGATGGTGTTAGACTGCAGCAGCCAGCTATCTCTGCCACCCATCACTTATCTCTAACTGCCTGAGCGGCTGCCCTCCTTCCTCTTCGTCTTGCGGGTAGCCGGCTTTGGGAAACTCTTTCGTCCCATTGGCTGGATGGGCTTCTGGAGGAGTCCGGCGAGCCGAATCAGGGTTGCTCATTGGAGAGTGCTGCCGGAGGTGGTGTAGAGGAGGGGAGGTGGGCGAGGACATGTGCTCAGGAGAGTTACGTTCCAATTTGATGCTGAGGTTGACTGAGGGCAGATGTTGAGAGGCTGAGGAGTAAGACTGAGACGGGAAGGAGCACCCTCCGCTGGACATCCTGGAAACAACAAGACAGAAGAAATGTCGGAGTTTAAAGAACCTCAGTTCTCCAATTATGTCTTAGGTGTATCGGGTGCAGCTTGATGACAGTTTGATGTAGTTAAAATCAATGAAAATACCATGTGCAAATGTGGCATTATGGATTAAACAGTCACAACACTTTCTACCATATAAACAACAGAAAGTAAACTCCAGTAGAGGAACCAGCTGTAACCCAGTAACACACAAGTTTGTAATTCCATATTTTATGAAAATAATAGCTCAAAACGTCCAGTGGCAGTTCACCTTTACAATTAAACACAATCTTTCCACACTTATCATTTTATGTATATCTTTAAAAAAAAATTATGTATTTAGATATTTATTTTCTTTTATTATTATTATTATTATTATTATTATTATATAATTCCTTTCTCTAATTTTCTTTGTTTTTACTTTATATTCCATTAAATTTTGTTTTATTTCTTTGTAATTTATTTTATCATATTTTTATTTTAACTATTATTTTAGTTTCAAAATAATATTTGTTTCATTGTTTTTGTTTTCTTATTTTACTGCATTTTCTTATTATTTTGTATCTATTTATTTTTCACTTTATTTCTTTTGATTAAATCGTTTTTTTTCTCCATATTTTCTTTTTTTCCGTTCCCTTGCTCTGTCTTACTGTTTATCATATTATTTTGCGTTCCAGATGCTGACAGCTGTTGTCAATGAGTACTTTATTGTGTTCTAAAGCCACACACAGTATATGGTTGCCTTGGGCTGAAGATTACTGTCATCTTGAGACACGTATGTAAAACGGGATGTTTGTTAGTGCTGTTTTGCTCCTGATGAAGATCTGACTGATCAAATGGATGCACAGCAAGAGTGAATAAATAAATCCTTGCCAGAGCCAAGAACAGTGTGCAGATACAACTTTCTGCAATGATTCCATACTTATATCCTTGTTATTCCATACTTATATCCTTATCCTTATATTATATCCTCACAGAGCTACCATATTACACAATAAATATCCTTACCCTGGGCTTATATGAGGCCCATGGGGCTCCTGAGGCAGATGTGCTGGCTGCCAGGGGTTCATTGTCCCTCGTTGTAGACTAACAGAGTGATAAAAACCAGGTGGGCTGTACTCTGGAAAGAAACATATAAATTAAAAGATGAAAAAAGAGGACACATATATGGATTTTATTAAACCAGAATCAGTGAATGGTAGATTATCTTCACAATAAGAGGATAGTTCGACATTTTAGGAATTAGATGAGAAGATTGATACTACTCTCATGTCTGTACTGTAAGCATGAAGCTACAGCCAGCAGCCGGTTAGCTTAGCTTATAGCTTAGCATAAAGACTGGAACCAGAGGCTCTAAATCTCACTAATTTACACGTTACATCTTATATTGTTTAATCCATACGATAGGGAGTTATGTGCAGGACTATATATTTTAATTTATTTTATTTGGACGGCTGTAGTAACTTCCTACACGCCCAAAAAATAGTGCAGTACAAACCCCCTCTGAAAAACCACAGCTTGTCGTTTTTGTACATACTGTACACGTGCTGTTTACAGTCTTTGTAGCTTGACTTTTAACAGACAGACATGAGAGCGGAATCAATCCTCTCATCTAACTCTCAGCAAGAAAGCAACCACCGTTGAATAGATGAAATATGGCAGACGTACCAGAGGCTCCAGGAGAGGGGAGGCCGTAGCCTCCAAAACTGTGACCCAGCAGCCCTGCCTTGCCCATGGCTACCATGGAGCTGCTGCTGTGCAGGCCCTGGTACAAGACACCCCTCTGAGGAACAGGGAAGGAGAAATCAGTCAAACCGTTGTAGTTAGGGCTTGGTATTGTTCAAACATTTCTGGTACCGATACCGATACCAATACCGTGACTTCAATACCGGTTCCTAAACGATACTTTTTCCAATACCAATTTTTATAAAACAAAAAAGAAATTACAACATAACACATATGATATGTGTTATGAGTACAAATCTTTTTATTTATTTTAGAGTTTTTCCTGTGTGTCTCTAAGAATTGTAACCAGTGGTGGAATGTAACTAAGTACATTTACTCAAATACTGTACTTAGGTACAATTTTGAGGTACTTGTACTTTACTTTTCATGCCACTTTCTACTACTACTCCACCACATTTCAGAGAGAAATATTGTACTTTTTACTCCACTACATTCATCTGACAGCTTTAGTTACTTTACAAATTAAGATTTCTGCACATAAAACACATATAAAATATGATGTTTTATTATAAATTAAACTACCCAACAATATAACGCCCTACAAGTCCAGCTGAAATCATGAGACCATTAAACACTTAGTTGATGGAAAGAACTGTTTTGAGTATTTTTTCACTGTGTGGTATTAGTACTTTTACTTAAGTAGAGGATCTGAATACTTCTTCCACCACTGCGTGTGACGTTAGGCAGCCAATCAGCAGCATTATTAGAGCTTGGTAGAAGCATGCTGCATGCTGATTGGCTCACTGACGCTGATGAGATTTACTCCTTTGAATTGGGATTGAACTTTGGAATCGAATGACGACGCATTTTTCCATACTGGATACTTTAGAGGCAAATTCGGCCTTAGTTGTAGTTGTAGTGATATAGAGTGACATCATTGCATGCATAAAATATGTATATCATATGAGTGAGAAGTGTGACACATTTAGGTGCAGCTCACACAGAATAGTAACTTACAGCAGAGTTGTGGTTAGCACGTGTGGCCCCCATGCCCTGGTTAGCAGCCTCTCCCCGCAGGTTCTCACTGCCCAGGTTCAGAGGAGGAGGGCTTTTCATCTCCAGAGCTCGATTCAGGTTGCCGTGGGAGAACACGGAGTAGCCGATACCTACACAGCGAAAGAAAGGAGCAGGAAGTGAAAAGAGATGTGAGCTTGTTTCACTCACAGAGGGATCATTTATTCTCTGTGATACATTCTTCTGCTCGTTCTGTTTCTGCCACAAGTGTGATAAAAATGAACTTCTTCTTTTAGTTTGACCTTTGTGTTGGTATCTGATCTTTAAAGACAATGTGCAGGTCTAGTTTACAAGTTCAAATTTGTAATATAATATAAGTGTATTGATGACCTGACGGAAGCCATTTTGAACTAATCGCAAATATCCGTGTCATTTATTAGAAAACGATTAACTTTACGTCTAACACACTACAGCCGTCAGTAAACACTGTCTATTAATGACATCATAGTGCAATCAAATAGTTAAAGAGTGTAAAAAAAAAAAGAGGCTGACATGACTGGCAGGTGTGATACATTCTGCACAGAAACCACAGAACTGCTTACAGCTGCTGTTACACTGGTAGAGGGCCAGTTTCACAAAACACACCAACTGCATGTGTGGATTAGTACCCACACACATGCACGTACACACACACACTTCCTGTGAGTTCACAGCCAGCTGCACAGAAGGTTGATAGTACACATGCATTTCAGAGCAAGCATTTAGCAAGACTAATAATTTAATCTTGCTAAATCTATTTTAAAGCAGAACAACGTTCATTGCTCAATATGGTAGCAAATGGTCATTTTCTGTCAAACATTGTTAATTTCTAAAAAGACATGTTGTGAACTGCTAATGTCTTTGATGCCGTTATATTTAAAAATGATTTTCAAATCAGTGGAAAGTTTAATGCCAGCAATCATTTTCTCATAGTGAGAGTCACATTTCTCAAATTATGCACATTCCATTTTGTAACGAAACTCTTTTTTTGGCGCAAAGTCATGTAGAAGTCAAATTATGGTACTGCAAATGAGTATAAAGTACAATAAACACATTGAGGTAATATGATAGTTTGGTTCACAATTAAAATGAACTGCTCTTTTTCATAATAAGGGCCATTTCTGGCTGCAATTATGGCATATAGTATACAGTAATACACACATATACATTCTAACGATGTGTATAGGTTACTCTCCATAGTATGTTCTGTCCCTTTGTCATCTGCTGGTCTTGAACTGACATGTGAAATGTCCTGCAAATCTTTCACTTTGTGAATGAAATGTATCGGGTAATGTTTCATACAGTGTAGGAACCACTTCTGCTCACTTGAGTGTGGAGACATGAACGCAGTGTGTGCGTGTTGTGCAGTAGGGCTGGCAGAGCCAGGTCTGGAGCTCAGAGATTTAAAGCCTGGAGGTCTGTGGGACGCCGTGTTGGATCCGGAGGAGTTGGGGAAGCCGTTCTCACAGCCTGCAGACACCAGGAACTGGGCCTCCGGTGAGAGGAGCGACGGAGCCTGAAGAGTAACAATCCATGTATAATAACAGCATAAGAATTAAAGTTTAGAAACAGTCAGAAGGTGTCAATATCATATTATGTCTCTGGACATTTCAGTCATTGTAAGCTGTTTCAATTCATTAAAATGATGAGAATTAGGAGAATCCAAATTAAAACACAGCCCGACGTGTGTGTGTGTGTGTGTGTGTGTGTGTGTGTGTGTGTGTGTGTGTGTGTGTGTGTGTGTGGTGAATGTGCAATAACAGAAGTGTGTGTGGACTGACATAGAAGCGTTGGCGAGCCACAGAGAGATCCATGCCCTCGCTGAGAGGACATTTGTCTGCAGCCACCTGCATGCTCTCCTCGCTGTCCAGCTCAGAGCTGTCGAGATTGAGGCCTTTCCTACGCAGAGTCTGATACAGAACAGAAGGCGCATGTTGAAAATGACCCACAATGATAGCATGAAGATTTGGAAAAGCAACATGTGAAGGGTTTTCATCCAAAATACAACCCTCTGCATTCTTTTTGTTAAAGTTTGCAACCCTGAATTTCATGTTAATGCTTCCTGAAACAGTTGACTATTTTGTTCATATTAAATCATGCTTCACTGTCATTTCCTTCCACAGCAGCTTGGAGCGTACCTCCAGTATGTCTGTGTTGGTGCGACTCTCGTGTGGCTCGCTGTACTCTGTGTACTTGAGCAACACTTTGTCCATGTCTGTGCTGGCGTACTGGAACAGACGGTTGGTGCTGTTGAAGATGATGAGGGCGATCTCACAGTCACACAGCACGCTCAGCTCGTACGCCTTCTTCATCAGACCAAACTTACGCTTGGTGAAAGTCACCTAAAGAACACACAGAGGTTTGTGTCATCTTGCCTTTAACTACAGCCAGTTACTGATGAGTGAGAAGAATATATACATCATAGTATTTATATCAATCTAAAAGTCAAATATGTGAAAATGTTCCAGTGTGAACTCAAATATTTCTGCAGGAATGAATAATTGGAATAAATATAGCCAAAGTGTGCTGTAGCAGGAAAAAAAAATATTTTTTTGGATTAGTTGCCATATAATCAGCGTAAAATACAAACTTTTTGTGTTATCAGATTCATGATTATTGCTGTTTAAAAATAAAACTGCTAAAGTGTAATAAAGTGTATTACTTTCTTTTAATGGAAAAGCAAAAGACACAAATCCAAACTGATAGCTTGCAAATACTTACGGTGTTGACAGTCAGGTATGTTTTTATATATATATATATATATATATATATTAGATACATATATATATACATATATATATACATATATACATATATATATATATATATATATATATATATATATATATATATATATATATATAAAGTCTAAAATCACAAGTTTGTCTCAGCATACAACACTGTCTATCCTCCTGACACACTCAATTCAGAAAAGGAAAAAGTCCCCAAAAAAAACCTTCAATTCTGAAGATCAGATATGAGAAACAAATCGTATTTGCCAGTTTAATACGTTTCCTTCTTGTCTCCACCGATTCCTTGTGTGTGTTTGATGTGTGTGTTATTTTTTTCATACACACTGATTAACATATTAATAGGTTACGAGCATGATGTGAACATCTCGGTCACATTGCAGTATCGCACTGACATTACCTCAGGCTGTGGTGAAAATGTATGTAACTTCTGGCTGTAAGTTGAAGTCAACATCACACTGTCAGATTCATCTTCCATCAAACTGATTAAAAAAAAAAAAACTTCCTCTACTGTACTGTCAAATAAATCTTTTTTTTAGGCTTCAAACCATATGTCCTCCTGCCATGTCGCTCTGTTAGAGTGCTCGGTCCATTTTGTTCAGTGTGAAAGAGCATAAGTGCCGTTACTAACCTTTTGGCACTGAACAAAATCTAATTTTTACGGTTAGATCTTTCAGATTTTCTTAAAGTTACGGCAAACTTTTCAGCTTTAACTCTCAATTTTCTCTACCTTTCTTATTTACACCTATTTGACTCCAATTTGGCCCTCAATATGCAAGTGAGAAAATGAAGCATGCATACTGCAATTATTGTAAAATGTAACTATGATTCGACTACTGTCTCTTATCATTCAGTATTAAGAAATTATTAGCCCCTGATGCTACTGGATGTCCTTGCTGCCCAATGCATAAAACACGTTGTTATGTACAAATCAGTACAACTATCACATCGTGTGTGTTGTGTGCGTCCAATTACTGAACTCTCAACCTTGTCTATATAGCATTACAATTTTAGGCCATGTTTTGCTGCATCTCCTGCACCCTCTTTGCACTAAACATGAGGTACTAATGTGTATGTATTTACAGCATGTCCGAACAGGCCTTAAAATGAACCTGTGCAAAAATTACTGAGGCAAACCTACTGTATTAAAAAAAGGTTAGGGTAAATAAATGAAATATTGCCCACCTGTCTGTTCCTCTGGTCCAGAATACGAGAAATTTGTATTTTCTTTCTTCCCATTTTTTCTGCCGTCTGACACTCTGACACCTGTAAAATAATATATAACAATGTTACAGTGCAACACAATATGTTTGAGTTATTGGCATTCATACTGCTGCAGTGAGCATCAACAAATAAATGTGATATTAAACACTTTTCTTCTATATTTAAAAAAAACAACTAAAAAAGTTATGTTAAAAATATTTCTTTTGTGTAACATTTGTACGCAGTGGCCACTGAACTAATGGTATATTATTGTGTATGTGCGTCTACATTTACAATAACAACAGCACAAATATTCAATAATATTTCTCTTCACGCTCATATAATTCTGGTGGGAAAATGTTTGGTTTAAGTGACTCAAGTCCCTTTCCCTTTGACAAGGGCAGGGTTTTTATTTTTAAAACCATGAGGCGATGCGGTCTAAAGTTAGAGCAGGCCTTGCCGGGCCAGCAGTCCACACAGTTTGACACCCCCACAGTCTAGGTTACCCCCGGGCCAGTCGCTCAGTGCTTGACTGCACCGCACAGCCCCAAGAGACAGGGTTAAAAATACAGTCGATAGCTCCTTTTAAAGGTTCAGCGGGCAATAGCTAAAACCAAACAGTAAAAGGAAAACGGTGTGTTTTTGAAAGATGGCTGAAGCTAAAAGCCACCCACTCCTCTCTCATGCACAGCCAGGTCAGAAAAAAAAGCAAGCAGAAGGCAAAGACATGGATGGATTGTGGTTGGCTTGGTCCATTTTTGTGATACACACAAGCTGTTTGTTTTTTTCCTTGGTCCAGAAAAGCCCCGCTCCTGTCCATGGCCGCGGGAACATATTTTGAGTTGGGGGTGCTGACAAATTTTCGAGAGTGACATTTTCAGCCAAAGTCAACCACCACATCCATCACAATGCTCCACAAGCGGAAAAACAAAAACAAGAATGAAATCCAAAATCCAAGACAGGGCAAAACTAGGCCCGGGTATCGCAGGATATAGGCACAAAGCTACGTCAATGGTACAGAATAGGCCTACTACAAGCTCAAACACTGAGCCACAAAATACAATGGTATAAAACACATCACTGAATTAAATTAAATCAAATCAAAAGTTAGCTGCCTGTCTGTTGCTAGCAGGGTCTCTGTGGGAGTAACAGATGTAGAGGTGCTGCTGCTACTTCTTTCAGTTACAGTTGCTGGGTTTTCTGACTCAGGTCTATTAGGCTTTTTAGCCTGTAGTTGATTTATGAAGAAATCCAAAATGCGCTTTCGTGCCATGTTATAGGCAAGCTAACGTCTGTGCTGTTGACCCCCCGGGAAAGCTTCCACAACTATCTTCACTCATGAACGAGTGTCAGAGGCGCGCAGTACGCCTCGCTCTTGGCAAAATTGGTAGATTAATTCTGATCAAATTATGTGTTTATCTCTTACCAACCAAATTTTGAAATCAAATTACATGTAATTGTAATGAAAGGGAGTAGGTTAATATCAATAATCAATTCATTAAAATAAATGTACATGTCATTTTTAATTATGGTTGTGGTTTGTCTATCATTTGCTAAGGGGGTGCTGTAGCACCCTCCGCACTCCTAGTTCCCGCGGCCATGTTTCTGTCCCTTATAGAGCGGGACACTAGAGAAATGGGAAATCACACGATTGTTTTTACTGACATTCTTTGCATTATGGGTGACAGCCATGAAGTGACTTCGATGCAAACTCATAAAACACTAAATCTAACGTATACGTAAATTTGCCGTATGTTATTTCCATTTTACACACCTCTATAAGCGTACAACTAGTGGTGGTTTGACTCCTCTGACCTGACCATACAGTGCTTCTCCAAAGCCCGGAGCAGTTTTCGCTGGTTTTTCCCCTTTATACTGGATTACTGTATTGGACTTTTCTATATTTAGTCCCCTGTCCCTCCTGAGCGGATATGGCGCCTGTGTTCCCACGACCCCTAAAGTTCCCTCAACGTAAGCTTGGCACAAAGGCATCTGGGGCATTTCTGGAGGAATCCAGCTCTTATTATTACCTTATAAAGTCCTGTGATATCCACTGCACTGAATATGCTGCAGATATACCTCACCTCAACAGTGACAGCTACAGATGAACCCGTCATTGTCGCCATCTCGGCGATAAAACAGGACACCCTGCAGACAAATAGCCTACGCTTACAAGTATAGGGACCGCAAAACCAGTACTGGTCTGTTTGAATAACACCTCCAGCCACACCACAAAAAATTGAACTCACACTACGTCAAGCTGCGCTGTCTCTCAGAAGTGAAACCATTTATCCTCATATCAAGGCGTGCTAATGGCGAGAAGAGAGGGAAGTGGGACGCGTAAACAGGGCAGAAAGTTCTTTATCTCAGGGGTTTTACAGAAAGTTCCTCTCCTCTCAGATATAACCAAACAAGGACTATCACAGCCGCTGTGTTAAAACACACAACTAGCTGGGTATATATAGCTACACCTCCAGCCGAACTGGTGGAGTTAGCTATAGAACTCTATGTGGTTTAGTTTGTCGAAGGCCTAAAGGCCCAGACAGGCAGGAAAGGCCCGGCTGTGCCTCACACATCAGCTAATTCTGGATGTTGTCCCGCACGACAACTGCGGTTTGAGGTCTGTGAATGCACCAGAACACATCTACTGCCTGTGACCGTGCATCTCTAAGCTCAACTCCTGAACCGCCAAACGTGGAAATGAAATGAAATAGCAGATCTTTTTTAACCTCTCAGCTAGTATCAAAAGCATATGAATAACATGAATGTAAAAACACAATTGCTGTGTGTCCTGTAATAGTGCAGTGATAGTGATAGGGCTTCTATAGGGAAAGTGGACACCTTTGTCAGACGCCTTCCCAGAGGCGAGACAGTGGAAAAAACTGAGCACAGACACACAGCAGCACTCAGCATGCTCTCTGGCATACCCTGGGCGCTTCTGGCTAAACACTGGGGGCATCACTGGGACAACAACACACATGCAAACTAAAAGCTTGTGCATCAACAGACAAGATCATTTCAATAAGTTCAATCAGATCAAACCAGACTGTATAAAATAGATTCAAATGAATGTATTTCGCAATGGTGGTTTTTCTTGCTGCAGTGAACTGCATGCCTGAATGAAAAGGGAAATAAGTAGGGCATTTGTGAGTATTGGGGGTTCTGCTATGATGGTTTTCTTTCCATGAGTCATTTAGAGCATGATCTTAATAATGTGTCAAAAACATGCTAAACACGTGCAAGCATATTAGCCAAAAGAAGCTATGCTATAACAGCCAAGTCAAAGGCCAAAGTTTGTGTTGAAAAGAAAAAGTAAATTGCAATAATCCATTTAGTTAGCGCACTAGAGCATGCTTCTGCACTACTGTCTCGCTGCTGCCGCTGTGAAATATTATTTTTCACACATATATTGATTGTACAATGAAAACGATCAAAAGAGAAGCTACATGACTGCTCCACCCCACTGATTTAGTGAACTCTAAGTGCAGAGCAGGACTGCAGCTGTGTGGACGACACCTAACCGAGCTCTGGTGAGCAGCCTTGGTTTTTGCTGTTTAAGTCATTTCAGTCACTCCTGTGTTAGTCACATCAAAGTCCCGAGTTAAGATGGTCAAATGGGAAACCAGGTCCAAAACTGGAACCAAGGTTTGCATGAACCAAGACAGAAATCCAAAAGTTGATTGGGTGATTGCCAAAGATCAAATCAAAACAGAAACCAACGTTATTTTAAGAAGAGAAAGCCCAACTCTTCTTTTGTGTTCAAAGCTGAAGAATATAATTTTAATATCAAAGCATCAATATATCAGAATGAGTGTGTGTGTGTGTGTGTGTGTGTCATCTTCAGGGTCGGACAGTCCATGGACTCAACAGGCCTTTGCAGAGTGATGGTGAGGAAATATTTGTCTAATTTTATCAGGAGATAATTGAATTGCCTTAATATAGCCAGAATAGTAATAGTACACGCAGGCATGAGCAGAACATTTCCATGAATGATCAAATGTTTCATGACTTTATAAAGTTGATACACTGTGACTGAAGTATGAGTAACTGAAGATGAGAGACACCTTAATGACAACTGACAAAAAGACATTTCTGGCAGACGGCTACAATTTGTTTCAAAAAATGTGACATCTTGAAGAATAATCTTATACTCCCCAAAATATGAGAGCTAACAATGCACACTTTGAACGAGACCCAGTGAAAGGATTGAAAAAAGGCAACAGGTTGAAGGGATGAGAAAGATGGAGGAGTCGTGGGATGTGTCTAGGCTATATCCAAAGGATTTATTATGCACGGCACGCTGTTCGACCCTAAAAATAAAAACAGTAAAAATAAATTGCTTAAAGAAATGTTAGCGGATAATTAGGCCTGATAAATTGCTGACGTCATTCAAAATAGACCGTTTAAGAATAGCCCGTCTGTCCCCGAGTTGCCAAGCATCCCTGTCTAATATAGCCTCATCTATACGCTGCGTTCAATGACACAGCAACAGGTACTTCACTAACGGCTATAGCCTATGCCATAAATATGTCAACACAGGAAGCAACAGAGATACTAATAAACTAAATGCGCAAGCTTCAAAAGCAAAATAAAACATCTAATCTCACCTGCTCTCGGTCTCCTTCTCTCGGAGTTTCACCCGCTGGGTCGTAACCAAACCAACAGGAAAAGTCGCAAATACAGAGAAAACAAAGATGTCTTAATGAAGTCTTGTGTTCTGGTCTCGGGCTGATGTGAGTTATTCACCTGGTCAGTAGTAGCGGATGGTTCAGGAGCGCTGCTTTCCAACAGCTGGCTGCTGCTGCCCGCCTCTCTCTGTCATCATGTCCCGCCTCCTCAGCCGCGCCATTGGACACACTCCTCCCCCTCCCACCCGCCTTCAAACGCACCAGTCACTCAAGGCTGGTATCGAGTTCGCAGCAGAAATTACACTACGCTTCACTGTGTTTTTAGCAATGTGTATTGCTCATAGGTAGGGCTACTAAAATGATCCGTATTATAGAGCAGACACCAACCGTTTGGTATGATTATATATATATATATATATATATATATATATATATATATATATATATATATATATATATATATATATATATATTTTTAAGTAGTTTGGTTTTTGTCAAGAGTTGGGGAGGGGACAATTGGCATTGGAAAGTCCTGTTTTGTGATGAGTGATTTGCATCCACACAATCACATTACATTACAAAAAAAATGTAAATGTGCAAAGAAAATATGACTGGCTGATAGTTGTTATGACTGAAGGTTGAACCATTATTCATTTTAATGAACACCACCAAACGCTCCTATCTTGGCCTATTGGAGGTTCCAGGACCACGTTTTGGAAACCACCACACCAGACTGGCATCATTGGTGATCTCCTAATAAAGTTTTAACGGTTCTTAAATAAAATCTAGGTTATCAAGATAAATACAATAATAAATAACGAGATAATAAAATCAAGATCAGATTGTGGTCAGACTATAAATACTCTTGTTACAGTTTCTTCTTTGAGATTATTACCACTTGTGAGTTATGCAACAATCTTCTCTAATTCAAGAGCAATGTAAATAGGGCAGTTGTGTGTCTCTTCAGTTTCTCAAAGGGTGGTGATGATTTAATGATAGCCTGTAAAATGAGGCTATATGGTGTTTTGGAAATGAAAGAGACCATGAATCCACGGGGTATGACCACAACAATTTGAAATAAATCCTGAAATAAATAAATGAGGCTCTGGGTTAGCCTACTTTGTGCGGGCTAAATTCTAATTCCTATGGGCTGCTAACTGAAGGTCCATCTCTGCAAAAATATTTAACTGCTACAGTTGCTTGGAAAATAGCAATATGGGGCACTGAATTTGATGAATTTACTGTACTGTATGTCAGACCACAAATGAGACAAGAATTAGCTAGTGCATCCTGCGGAGCCCGCCTCACTCCCCGCCACTAGGAGACTACTTCGCCGGGATGAGCGTGAATGGCAGCTCCTGAGATGGACCTTTAGTTAGTGGCTGTAGCAACTCAAATTCAACTGGTGCAATCCCCAGCACCGGGGCTCAGTACCGGGGGGTCAGTAACTTTCCAGCGAAGTAATCTGCTTGGCGGGGAGAGAGGCGGCGGGACCACTGGGTGTGCGAGCGAGCTGATTCTTGCGCTGTTGCTTTGGTCTGAATCTGTGAGATAACCACGCCCCATACATTTATATAACCCCATTCATTTAAATATAACCTATGGAAATGTAAAGAGCTGGGAAATAAATATGGCATCAGAAAATAAAAGTCCCCTAAAATAAATAGAAATAGTCTCTTGGAAAACATCCTTTTTTATATAATAATGTATATAAAAAATATTTAATTTATTTAGGTCTATTGAACTACATTGACTCATTTATATGTTTGTAATATACAGTTATTCATATATTGCCTTATTCATTTATTTCAGGATTTATTTCATAAGCATAGGCTATTTATATATTTCAAAGTGCATGTTTATTTCAATGTTGACTAAGTGTCATTCCAGTGATCCCTTAATATAAAGTAATATCTACTTGCAACCCAACCGGTCGCATGAGTTATATTTTAGATTGATTTTCCCTTTTAGACTTAAGATGAGAACAAAAGCCCCAAAAAATATATGTAATTTTTTGCAACAGAACTTTGCTTTTTCTTGTTTCCTACCGTGAAAGTAATCTTGTGACCTCTTAGATTCATCTCACGACCCCAAGAGGGGGGTCTCAATCCTCAGGGTGGGAACCCTTGCCCTAAAGACACAATCTCTTATTACGATTTGAATGGAATTTTGCATTGATTTTTTTCACGATCTGAAAATCCCATACTGATTGAGGGTTTGAAATCTGCACTCGGTGTGTGAAATTAGAGGAATTACACAGAGACTCTTTATTGGGATTTTAAAGCAGTTAATGGCAGCAAAGTAACAAAACTAATAACTAAAATTTCATCTCATCTCACACGTCATTTTAATCTTGGTGCACATCAAATGTGCAAAGTTGTAATAAGTATGATTAGACTTAATAAAAAAAAAAAGCAGCTTTGTGTTTTAAAGGTGCCTGCACATAAGAGTGGCCTTCTGGGTCAATAGACTTTCCTTTAATCAAAGGAGGAAGGTTCAAGTAAATTGGCAGGCATTAACTCTGCTGAAGTGTCACTAATTCCCTACAGATTAATTAAGTGTCATATATCTATATATTTAGGGGCCATCCACACGGAGACGCTTTTTGGTGCAAACACACATTTTTAGCATCGTTTGGGCCCCTCATCCACACGAATCCAGTAAATGCACTGCCTGAAAACACACTTTTTTGAAACCGGGTCCCAGGGTGAAAAAATTCAAAAACGTCTCTCTTTTGGCTTCGTTTGGATGGTGAGGCCGGATATTTATCGTATCGATGATGTCATCGCCACACCCCTCGACCTCTTACCCGCAGTCCCGCACTAGTGCACGGCCACACACGACTGCGGTGAAGCTAAGCGAGCATATCCCATCTCAATGGTCAAACCAGCTCACTTCATCTAGCTAAATAGTTTGTCTCTGCTCCCTGACACTTCCCTCTACTCTGCCGGTCCTGGATTCTACACAAGATATATTGCTAACGTTAAACATCGCTAAAGTAGCTGACCGCTACAGCAGCGACGTAACGTTAACATTAGCTGCTATGGTTAGCTAGCTGTTTATAAAGTGGAAGCTAGCTAGCTAATCTGTCTGCTTATCAACTCCTTGAACGGATTATAGTAACTTTTGCCACAGTTTATTGTAGAAAAGCTACTGCAAAAAAAAGGTGTAGATTATCAAAAAGACAATGGTTTGTTTGACTGCCGATGTTAGCTAATTAGCACGCTAACGTTAGCTCTGCCAGCTAGCGCGCTGCAATCATGTCCGATGGCAGACAGAATTGCAAAATAAAAAGCAATTCAACAGCACATTATACAATGTAAAAAAAGACACGTTTCCTTGCGGAGGCCTTTATAGAATGAGGAGTGGTGAAAGTTATTATAGTCCATGGATGTATTAAGAGAACGTTAGTCTAGCTAGTCATGTTAAGTTAACTCTTCTCGTGTTTTGGTGAATTTATGTAGCAGAAACAGCGCCGCCTATAGGCCTGGAATATGAAGTAGCGCGTTGAGTCATTTACACGGATCTACATGGATCCGTATGGATGCAAAAATCCTTGAAACGAATCCAGGGAAGACGGGTAAAAAAAAGATAGTTTTGGTACGTGTGGACGTGGCCTTAGTCTCCCAGTATTATCAGTATATGACCAGGGGTCTCTCCCTAAATTAAATTCTGCTGTTTTGATTTGATCAGTCAAAATGCATTCTAATTGGTTATTAAACTGAACCCTGAAATTATGATTACAATTTAGTCCACCTCTCTACATGCAGGGTTATTGGTTGGACAAAATTACAGGAACACCTAACACTAGGCTATGATTCATTTCAACAACATCACAAGTTACGGGGGGCAGCATCTGTGGCAAGGCTGCCATATTAGATTGCATTATATTGTAGTTATTGTGTTAAACACACATTAAACATGAATACAACTGTTATATACAATATTTCTGTTTGAGTGCCATGTGTCCAAACTGCTGCATAGACCATTTGCCGTTAATATGTGTTTATTCAGTTTATTTGCTATCCCTGGGTACCACTAATGAAAGTGAATGGTGTGACGGTAAAAGCAAAACAAAGCTAAGACACTAATGGAAAACAGACATGCTGTCAGCTTAATAGATATATTTAGAGGTAATAACTGAATCACTGCATGAGCTGCATTATTGACTATTTTTGGGATGTGACACAATGTACTCCTAAAAATAATATAGCGACACATTTATTAGCACAGATCATCTTTGGAAGTGTGGACAACAACTCTGTTTCTCTCACACACACACACACACACACACACACACACACACACACACACACAAGGTGCCACACACAGCTATGAACGTGCAAACACACACAGTAAAAGATCCCCAAGAGGTAACTCAAACTGTGCATCTGATGCAATAGTTAGCAACATCCCTGCAGACTGCCGCAGCCTTTTTACCTCCAGGATTCATCTGCGTGGGTGCCATCAATCCGACAAAGAATAGCACCAACCCCAGTCTGTAAATACAGCAAGCTAATCATTTGCAGGGGAAATTGTATTTCTCCTCAGAGTTCTGTTTATGCAAGTGTGTTCTTCATACATTTATTCTAAACACTGTTAGAGCTCCAACAAGCCGGAGACTGAATTACAATACAATCACAGTTATTAAATATGACTAATGAATATAAGGCAAGAGCCAGCAAGTAGAGAGAAGGAGGTGCAAGAACTTTCTGCATCAAGTCCATTTTTTTTTCTTCATTTTCCTGAAACTTCTCACTTCTGCTTTTGACAAGATCAGCCACGGTCCTTTTAGAGCATGTGGTGAGGCTGTCGAATTCAGAAATAGCCTCCATGGTCAGTGTACATGTGTGAGAGCAATTGTTCACATTGTGTACCTTTATAGCTACAGTCTTATCTACATCTCAACAGAATAGAGTGCTACACCTTTACTACCCCCCCCCCCTCCACCAAACCAAAACCTCTAACAGAATAAGGCCTCTGTAAAACAAGTCACAGACTTTAAGTATGTCAAGGTGTTTGCCGTCCAGCAGTGGTATGTAGAAGTGTAGCCTATATGAAGTTAATATTAAAATATGAATTCTAATAAATTGGGCAAATACTGGACAAGTATTTTTTTTTATAATAATATGGTTGCAATATGCATGTAAAAATAAAAGTAGGCTACAGGGCACTGTTGTTTATTGTAAAATAAATGGATACAATGAAAAAAAATGCATCCCTAATAAAGTGCTTATGTTTCCACGGCAACTAGTGAAAAGGTAATTAGAGTCAGAGAGTCTGAGGAGCTGGGCGAAGAATAAAAGGGGTATTCTACAATGAAGAGGGGTTAGCTAAGGTGGACGCTGCCGCAAATTCCGCAAACGTTTGCTGTAATGCACACCTGCCATGGTATCATCTTGCACAGGAACAACTTTAGGACTTTCTGGACTTGGAGTCACATTGGATTTTGCTTTATCATATGCAGTGCATGTCACTTCTTTCTTCTAGTGTTTGTAGCAGACAATTAAATCGCCTGTTGAAAAGGGCTATATAATCCTTTAATCACTTTATGAGGATATAAGGCTATCACATCGTAAGAAGTAGGCTAATCTATTAGCCCAGGAAATAAAATATGGCTTTCAATTCATAACATATGAGTAATTTCAAGGTCTGTTTTTCTTTTGGAGCAGGCTCTAGAAGTTAATGCTTCCAGCAGGGTATAGTTTGTGCAATGTAGCCTACACGTTATTAAAAAAAAAAATGCCGTTTATGTTTTATTAACTTTGTTGTGGGACTGCATCGTTTTAATGCCCTTTGTTCTGTCACTGTGTTTTGTATTTAGTCAGTGAGCTCTGCCTCTCCCAGGAGCGCGTCAACGCATTGTTTCCGTGGATCCAAGAGAAAAAGTCCATTGTTGTTGCGAAGTTTTTAATCTGGCGATTTAAAGCCCATCACATGCTCAGACTGAGCAGCAGGGCGCTGTACCACAACAGGCAAACTTCTGCAAAAATCCATGTTGGAGAGGAAACTATTCATCCCGAAAGGACCGAGGAAGACATTGTATTCACACAGCAATGCCAGTGCACATTTTGGGACTTTAGGATTGACGGAAAAGCGTGTCCGACCAGCAAAAGCGAAACTTCTGTAGGAGAAACCGGACCGCCTGAGATTTATGATAAAGATGACGCTCAAGTACAGCCAGCGGTCTCTAATAGTTCTGTCTTTACTGGGGATTTTGTCGGCCATCATGTCTGTTTTATCGGTGATTTTGATTTTCCAGCTTCAGTCTCAACAGACAGCAGTGAAGGAGTCTCCCCCTTCCACCTCCTCGCTCATACCCGCTCATATCTGGGCCGTCCTGCTGCCTGTCTCCACGGTGCTCTCTGCTCTATCTCTCACCCTTCATTTAAGCTCTGTGGTGGTGTGTCTACTCCACAGCTACTTTTCAACAGAGGTCTGCAGAGGAGAGCAGGATACTGAAAGGTATTTAGCCTGCATGTAACGCACCTCTTCTACAAGTTTAAAAGAAACAAACACCTGCGACAGGCCTGTCAGCCGCTTCACTCACTTGCATGCTGCTCCATTTGTTGTGACCTTTTTCACAGCAGACATTTTGATTTGTCATAGTAGGAAAAGCACAGGTGAAATTGATAACCTTAACGATGGCTCAATTCCATCAAGTGTCCCAGTAAGCTATTTCAGTGAGTCAGCATGCACAATACCAGGGCCTCTCCTAAGTGGAATGCAGCCATCATTAATGGTTTTGAATACACCGGTGCTTTTCCTACTATGACATGTCAGCATGTCTGCCGTGAAAAAGGTCTATTAATAGTCCGGTGACTTGACCAAAACGCACCTGGTCGCGTTGCAGCTAATTGCAGTATGACGCACCTGGAAATCGCCAATTATGAGCAAGTGTAGTCTCACTTTAACACCTTTAAAACAACACTATACGCTTTACAATGATAAAATAACAATCTTTCTCTAACAGATAAAAAGTTACATTCATAAGCAATAAAACCCACCTTTGCTCCGTTCATGTGGTCTGGTCTAGCTAATGTTGGCAAACGTTGTGTTATTGTTACACTACATTTTAGCATAGAGTCCTCTAAGTGTCACTTTTGGCTACAGTGGCAACTGTTAAGCAAACGTTACATATTTACACTTTACCTACTTGTTTAAGTGCAATGAATAACCAGGGAAATATATACCCCCTGTGTTGTTATGTAATGTAGCCTAATTCAATACAACCCTGTAATAAATCCTGTCACATAAACTGTTGTTGGTGTTTTTTGTCTGTATATGTAAATGATAAAACGATCAATATAAGGCAAAACAAATAACCACAAAATACAGTTTTAAATAAACCCTTAGATTCGAATCAATGCCTTCCAAAAACAAAATGCTTTAAAAATGGTATCAATTCTTACAAGGCTATGGAACTGCATTGTATTGCATCCTAGGCTCCTATATTCTGGTCACACAGTCAGTGTACAACTTACACCGTTGCTATAAGTAGGGGCGGGGGGGAAACTACACAATTTATCTGGTTAGTGTTCTTGTGCCCACACAATCTTCTTTAATTGTTCTCTGTAAACCACAGCGGATCCTGGTTGACTGCATTAAGTTTCATTAAAAGTTTTATTTTAAGTATAAAAGTGCCTTCCTTATGTGTCAGAGTGCAGAGGCCCGTACTGCAATGTTGTTGGCCGACCCCCACCTCTCAAACCCTATGAATCCCATCTAAACAATGGCCTTCCTCTCATTATGCACCCAGCACACAGCCTCTAGCTGGCCCTTTCCCACGTCGGTTTTCAAATCCAACAGCATACCCCAGGACCTCCCTACTGACAGAGGGGACATTCCAAGAAAATGTGAATAATAATGAGCTTTACAAAATATATAGCATTTAAACATACCCAGCTAATTAATAATCAAATGTTTTAGGACTTACAGTTCTGATATACAAACTTATCAGGGGAGACATAAAAAAAGATGAAAAGTTGAATTGCATAGCAAAGAAGGTGCACTTGAGACAAAAAGAAAATTGTCAACACAGAAATTGTTGCATACAATCATTTATGCACTGATGAGAAAAAAACAGTTAGCAATGTTAAAGTGTAATGTTAAAGTGCAAACATGTCTGACATTAACCATATGACATCTGTTTCAATAGAGCAGACTGGTTCCTTTTGGATAGCAGAGCTGTACGACACGTGGCTATCGGACTGTTTTGCCTGGGGGTTTCTGTCTACTTGGCAGGTAAGAATGAAAAACTAGATTTTCATTTTTTTGTTAAGATTCTGGATTTTCTCTATAAGAACATGTTGCCCAATCTGGCATGTCATATTTAATCCTTAAATAAAGTAGAACTGGGCATCAGTTACTGCCTTCTAGCACATTTTTGTATGTTTTCCTTGTTTAAGTGTGTAGCTTTTATAATTTCCATGCAGGGTACTCTTTTAGTCTTTAGCCTTCAACAACAAATTCACAAAGACTTGAAAACTAGTGTCCAAAACATTGGCGGCGCAGTGGATTTTCAACAGCAGAGGCAAAAGCAGCACGGCTGCCTTCTCTCTGGCCAGTCCAGCGATTCCATGAGAACAATGCATTCTTTGAGCAGCGTCCATGACTTAAGTGTTTTTAATGCTGAACCTGGCAGTGCTGTGGTGCTCTGTTCCACTGAGCGGCTTGTACTGGGGTTACTTGGGGGGGTGTCACTGGAGGCAGTCCCTCCATTGTGATGAGGTGTTGCCCTTATGACCCCACTTCAGCCTCAATCAGGAGGTAATAGAGCAAGGGACTGTAGAAGCAACATCAACAACTCAGGAAGTCACGTCACATCCCGGAGCTGTGCTTTTCTCCCCCTTCCTTTAGCACGTCTGAGTCCGTAGTCCTTTTCCTGGAGATAAACATAGGACAACTCAGCTAAGAACAGCTAGCCTTTAAATGACATTACAACAACATTACATGCACTTTTTTTTTTTTTTGGAGGAGAGGAGAAAGAAATGTGAAAATAAAAAATAAAGCTTAAATTGGGAAAAAAGCAGAAAACCCAGATGTAAGTTAAAAAAAAAAAAAACTTTCAGGGTCTTTTGTTTAAAGTAATGTGGCCCATAACAGATGAATCAAATAAAAGATGAACATTGTTTGCTGGTCATTTAGTGTTTCTGTGTATATATATATATATATAAATTTCCCTCTTCTCTTCCTTGGCAGCTATGTCCATCTTTATGCTCCTCATATTTGAGGTGGAGACAGGCATTGCAAGTGCTTGCGTACTCTCCTCTGGGATCTTAATCCTACTGGTCGTTGTGATCCACTCGCTGGTCAAAGCTTCTTATAGTGCCAAGCACTATCACAGCGACCACCTCGACACCCTCTTCCAGAATGACCACGGAAGCAGCAACATGCCCGTCTCCCGCCACTGCGAGCTCAAAATTGGCGTGGACAAACCGCGGACGCAGCGCAGCCAGTCTCACCTCCAGCATCAGCTCGCCTACCCTCAGTGTGGCAACCCGAGGCAGCAACAATGCCAGCAACAGCAGTACTCCCCTGCTGAAGGCTCCCAGGGCCACACTAGTGATAAAGACGGCTACAGCAGTGCTGGCAGTGGTCCCCGAATGCACAGGACCCTGTCTACTGAATCTGGTTTACTGCAGGCCCAGGCTAAACCCTGGAATGGGGTCAACAACGAGATGAGGAGTGTCCTTGCACGCAAGTCAGGGATTTCCACAAAAGACTCTACTCTTGTGTGACATAAAGGAAGCTGAGCTTGTGGTTGGAGAAACTGATGACCTTTTAAGCATCACTAGAGGACTGCTAACACAAGTGTCATCTCAGACAGATGTAGAACGGTCCGTTTGTACCTTTTTACACACACAAAAAATGGGACAGAGATTGAAAGGCGTACCCAAGTTTTCCCCTTTATCAACTGATTTCTCCTGTTCAGATTATAAAGCATTTTTAATTTGATGAAAAACACATTGAGCACAAACGTCTGTATAATTTGTAGTGTTGTTGTATGAATGAGTTTGATTTAAATCTCCCCAGTGTTGCCAAAGTATCAACCTGGCAAATGTATAGCTTTCATTGTAATAATGTCAATACTCTATTCCGCTGTATATGGTGGCTTGTTGCCAAATATTTGTGCACAATGTGCAGATGTGTTTTGTTATGTGTTGTTCAAAATGATTTCATATCGAGCATAAACTAATTCATTTTTAGAAGATATAATACAGTTTAAAAGTAGGCTGTTTTGACACCTGAAAAGGTGATTACGATAATGTTCACAAAAAAAACTGTTAACTTTAAATGTCACTTAAATACACATGTAAAACCTTTCTGAAAAAAAGAAAATGTATAATACAGGCCTGAATGTGATTATGTCATGTCTGGAGATAATACTAACCTTGGACACCTCAGTCCAGAGGTAATGAGGAAGTGGGAGGGGCATGTGGAGCAGAGACAAGGGGACTGGGTGAGGGGGTCACATCATGTAAGCTTCATGCAGGTGCAAAGGAAAAACAGGGCAAATAAAACAGAAAATGTGAAGCTCCCATTAACTACAAAAGAGTTCAGAACAGGCCTGATAAATATTTTGCAGTTACTGGGGGGAGAATAAAACTGAAAGGAAAAAAAAACAAAAAACGTATTAGCTGATGTCCTAAAATATTACTTGATATACAATTAATAATAAATGGATTGAATAAAACAAAAACAACAAAAGGTATGATATTGTGCAAAGAATAAATGCAAATATGATAAAACTCCAATCACTAAGTCACTTAATCTCTAATATTACTCTCAAATAAGTCAAGTATGCAGAGATTCAGGAAAACGTGAAGTACAAGGACTCACAAGTGGATCTTTGACACTTTTGTAGGGGTGGGTAGTACGGCCAAAAAGGTAATAGCCTATAATAATCATCTGGCTTATTTAAATATTGGCAATAAATATGTCAATGACTATTTTTGTTTGGTAATAAAAGTGTGTGAAAACCTCAAATGATGACTGTCCCTCGTCCAAATGGTTGAAGAAACAACCCTTGATACAGGCACAAGTATTTAGCAGTGAGAAACACCCTTATGTTACCCTTACACTTCAAAGTTGAGTTAGATAACAGCCCCAAGAACTAACTTTGCCACTTGACAAATGTTGGTGTACATCTAAATTTGCACATTTTATGGCTTTTTACCAGGCCTTTTCTCTCTCACACACACACACACACACTTTAGACATCACTGTGGCTCAGTCAGCATGTTCACTGCTGCCTCCTACCTGCGTCCTTGAGAGTTGCTAATCTGTTCCTTCATGCTGATGGCTTGACGAAGGAGGCCGTCAATGTTTTTGAAATACAAGCTGCTGTTCGTCATGCTCTTCACGGCGCTGCAAAAACCAACAGATCAATCAAAGTGTTATAAGTCACACAGTGCCTGGGTTCTGCAAATACTGTATGCAGGTCTATGCTTCTGCTCACCTGCATGCATACTCTACACTGTAGATGGCTCCTTGACTCTGCTCCTCCCAGCTCTGCATGTCTGTCTGTGTGAGGTATGACAGAAAATACTACCATCAAATATAACACAAAAGCTTTTGAGACTTGAAAATAAGTCAAAGTAATAAAAGCAACCAAACCCAATGAGGGGAAACCCAGGCTAAATCAGAATTCATACGTTACTTCTTTACTATTGCATACCTCAGTTTTAACTACTTGATTTAAATGACTAGTCTTTAATTGAGTAGCAGACATACTGATGATGTCATCTACAGACTTGTGAGGGTTGTGTTGTTTACTGTGTGCATTATTAGTCCACATGAACTCCATATTGTGGTATTTGTTTGTTTCTTGATACACATATTACTCTCAGGTTATTGTAATAGTACGATTTGCTATATGACACAGGGTGAGTACCTTGTGTTGCACCA
The DNA here is from genome assembly GCF_031162955.1 of Sander vitreus. Classification (NCBI taxonomy): domain Eukaryota; kingdom Metazoa; phylum Chordata; class Actinopteri; order Perciformes; family Percidae; genus Sander; species Sander vitreus. The sequence goes on from NC_135863.1 coordinate 22,128,373, forward strand.
GTTCAGGCAGGGACCTTCTGACGTGTTCCTGCAGTCTGTAGAGAGCCACTGACGGCTCGTTAGCTAGCACGTACATGCTCTCCGTGAATTTGTCAGTCACTGTAGAACCAAAGAAGTACAGACACATGCAGAGAATACCTGACCAGTGTTCGAAAAAGAAAGAAAAACAGAAGGAAACATCCAACAGCATGGGACATGAACAAACAGCGATGTTAACATAGCATTAGCTTAGCGGCTAAGGCGAGCTAACAGCTACTAGCTTCGTTGCAAGGTGAACAATGAGGTAATTGTATGCTGATAAATTAAACTATTATTTACCTCGTCTAACTTTTAGTTGCATCTCCTGGTCCTCCATAATGCAGGCTGCTTATGTCAGAAACTGGTAACAACACAATGCAGTTGTACGCGAAATATGTCAGCTGATTCTTGCGTCTTCCGTATTTTTATTGTCGTGTCACACGACAATATTCCGGACAGAAATAACGATTATGAAACATTAGTTCTTCCTTCAAAGAGTAACGCGGTGATGCGTTACACCGGTTGAATCCAACGTGTCCTCGTTTATTTTGTGAAAATAAATGATTTATTAAAAAGCTAATCAACTGAGCGACAAGTAATGTATCTCGGTACATTTCGTGCACTTCCAGCAAGACCCATCGTGCGACTCGAAATAATTTACTTTCAGTTTGTCCAAAAGGAAGTTAGCGCAAATTAGACTGTAAGGCTGGATGTGGTGAGTGGACAACGTTGCCTGTGCTTTATGAACTAATTGTGGCTACTTTTGAGGGCTGTACCACTTTATGTATTAGCTAGTTCATGTCTTGTTTTTAAAAAAAATTATTGCAGTGATGATGCAGGCCAGAGATGATGAAGAGGTTGCAGATGTCCAAAATATTCGGTCATCTAACGCGAATGTTTGTCCTTCCGAGTCCAGAGACGAGAGGTCCAATGGTACCTATGCCTTTTATATTTGATCTTTTAATAGAAGTTCCCTGTCCGTAATCACTTTGACACGTTACCTTTTTCTATGTAACATCTGTTGTCAACCCGATGTTTGCAGTCTTAAAATAATCAGTTACACATATATTATATTTAAACAAAAATATATTGCTTCCACTGACGTGGCTATGGTTCATCTGCTTGGGTCAGTGTCTCCAGAAAACATGGATGTGGATGAAGAGGGTTTGTTCATACACCCCACCACTCTGACCAACAAGCAGCGTGGGAATGAGGTTACAGTACGCCCAGCAACATTAGACTGTAAGTAATGGCAAAGGACACAATTGTGTGCTAGACAAGCAATCATGGTATTTTCATTGTATTGAGCATATTAAGTTATTCAGATGTTATTTCCACCATGCAGCTCTGTCCATACACCAGTTGGCAGCTCAAGGTGAGGTTTCACAAGTGGCTGCACACCTGAGTAAAGGTGAGGAATTTGGATGTCACTAAGCAGAATAACAGAATGCAAATTTTGTGTGGCATTGAACTGTACAAAATTTCTACTGATGGGCCATGGACTTTATTTTGCAGACAGTTCACTGCTGAGCAAACAGGATGAACGGGGCTTTACGCCTCTCATGTGGGCAGCAGCGTTTGGAGAGAAAGCAGTGGTGGATTTTCTCTTGGAAAAGGTTAGAAGTAAGAGACTGCTGTTCAGAAAGACACGCACATGTCAAAATGCACTCTCTTATCAATGTTTATGGGATTTTTGTTTTAGGGCGCAGACCCCAAAGCAATTGCGAGGGAGCGAGAGAGTGCCCTGACACTGGCCAGCTCTGGGGGTTATGTGGACATTGTCGAGGCTCTTCTCAGACATGGAGTAGACATTAACACTTACGACTGGGTACACAATGACTTTCTTTATGTCTGACGTGCCATCACAAATCCACAAGATGTATTAGTTATGGCAAGCCAACACACACTAAGATAGTTGTAAAGTATAGTAAACAAAATACAACTACAATGTGATTTGTATTTTATTCTCAGAACGGTGGGACTCCTCTTCTTTATGCTGTACGAGGGAACCACATCAAATGTGTAGAGGCACTCTTGGGTACATTGCATGTCTATGATATAAAGTCATGATAAACTCTAACAAATTCTGTTTGAATGCTTTTTTTAACTGCCATTACTATACTCTCTTTAAGCCAAAGGGGCTGACATGACCATTGAGTCTGACTCTGGGTACAGTCCAATGGCTTTGGCTGTTGCCCTTGGACACAAAAAGAGTATGTATTGTCTTTGTATACCTGAGAAATACGTTTTCTTTTTTTGTAAGACGTTACTGTAAAAAAAAAAAAAAAAAAAGTTTAGCTAAATTGACATTTTCATTTATTGTTTCCTAGTTCAGAAAGTGTTGGAGGACCATATTCTGAAACTCTACAAGCCAACAACATGACACTGGTTAAAGTCAATAACTGGAAATCTGGGCTCACACAGTTGATCTCAGATCTGCAACCAGCTATCATCGATGGTGAGATGACCAAGACTTCTGTCACAATAACAAGTCATTGTAATAGATCAGTTTATATGCAGAGACATTTAAACTAAAATGCAACATTGTGCAGCAGAATTATTTTGTTTGGCTGAAGGACAGCAAAAAAGTACTGTGAACCGAGTTTTAATAAACATTTATTTTTATAATGTGTGTTCCACTGGAATGGCGCTTCAACTTAAAAGGCACAATATAAGTTCAGAAAGCATCATTACAAGTGCTCTTATAATCACAAGAAACACATTAAATCTGCAATTAAAACTCAAGATTTGGACTCGACAAGCCTTCTGTGTTTGAGTAATGAAGAGTGATATGGCTGGACAGATCCCCCGAAAGCATCCATACCAAAAAAGGCCACATTCACATCAGTTCATGAGGTGGCAGCACAGATGACATGTTTCCCAAGTGCCACCACACCGTCCTGTATTTTACTCAGGAGTCATTTCCTCTCTCACGAGACATGGTCACGAGGCTTTTCCCCCCAGGACATCCAAAGAATAAACAATAATTCTCCCAAAAAAGTCGGCACTATTCTCAAACATTATTTTTACTTTGTCCACTGCAGGGGCCTCCTGTATGGGAAAGCTGTGGGTGTGGAGTTAAGAACAAGATAAGCATGGCAATAATGAAAAGCATGTCCAGGAAAATATTGTCCGATACTTATTATGAATCGTGTACAGCGGTAGCAGGAAACACACTGTGTTCCTAGAGTGACAGGTACAGCTTCAGCTGCAGAAAAAAAAAAACCCTGGTGTAGACCCACAAGGCTAAATTTCAACGGATTAAGCCAGAATTGCATTTAGTATCACGTTAACTATCTGGTTAAAAAATATTGGTGATGGAACACCAATATTTGTCTGACAGAGTGGTTTTGGTCAGCCTAATGATTGTTCACAGCACACATCATTGGTTGTAAAATGATGATTAATGCAGTTGAGTAAAGAGTTAAATGTAGCATTTAAAGTTCCCTTGATTACTGGTAAATGAGTGTGTGTTGTAGAAAATATAAGGATCACTATTTTTAAATGTTGCTCCACCATTTTAGCATTTAGCATTGGCCCTTTACAGGGCTATCAATCAAATCTCGGTCCAATGCTGCACAGTAAGACTGAAGGATATCTGAAGAGAGTTGTTGTCCTCCGGATAAAAATGGCTGATCTCGGTAAAGGCTCCATCTTTTGGACAACCTGCGGGAAGGCACAAGTGGAAAATAATTGACCTTATCTTATCACACCTAACGTCTTGTCTTGTTATAGTATGAAACACAACACAATGAGAAGGCAGTGGATCAGGAAAACAATTTGTGACGAGGTTTACAGTTGATAAATGTGATCTCTGAGTTTTACCGTCTAGTCTGCATGTTTTTGCTGAGAAGCCTCCCTGGAACTGGACCTTTAACTCGGACACCTTGACAGATTGGGGGAACTCCAGACACACCCACTGACATTCACCCTGTCAAAGACATGATGTTGATGACTCCCATGAACATTCAGGTGTATGTGGGAAGTCTTTGAGTATATATATATATATATATATATATATATATATATATATATATATATATATATATATATATATATATATTCCATCCTACATAGGAATTGTAAGTAGGGTTTTGAATATATTGTCTGTTTACAATGGACATTCGACTAAATAAACATGAATTGGCCGGTATGCACACTAAGTACACTTAACTTTTGAGTATACTGTTGATGTACACTATAGTCTCCCACAATGCAATGCAGTAAAAAAAAAGAAGCTTAAAACAAATGTGGATGGCGGTGATGGGACATCTCAGAAGATCAGAGACAGATAGAGTATCTTTGACAGAACTAATACATTTTTGGAGAAAACATTTTACACTTCTAAAGAAGTTTAAGTATAGACTGTATGAGTTTAGGTGGCATTCTAAAGTCGCAGATTGAGTATTATCATTTCCTGTAAGTATAAAACTATGTCTTAACCCTTGTGTTGTCCTCTGTCTGTTTTGCCTGTTGATAAAGCATAAAGTATAAACTATCACCCAATTTTGTGTTAGATCTTCTCAGCCAACTTCATTCCAACTGATTACCACTACAGTTTTACACTTATTTATGGAAAACGAACTGTTTGTTGTCAAATTTGACCCGAGGACAACATGAGGGTATGTCGGTTTCATGTATATTAACTGCAAAAATAGGGTAAGTTACCAATGCAATTAGTATTTAATACATACGGTTTACAATAAGTATGTTTATAATACTGGGGCCGTTGCAGTTTTACCTGGTCTGAGTTCCAGCACGTCTCTTCATTGCGGTCAAACAAATATTTCTTTCCATACTGCTTCACATCTCTGTTTAGGACTGAACTCACCCTAAAATGAGAGTGACAGAATCCCAGTTGTTAGTCTGAACGTCTCCTGGCTAACATACAGCAGAGCATGTGTCATCTACGAGTCGTTTTGTATTGACCTAACGAGAGACAGCCGTTTAGGTCCATTGGCTACGTCTTAATGAATAACCTTAACTCATTCACAGTTATTTACCTGCTGTGAGTTTCGCTGCAAATCAACGAGGATGCCATTGTCTAAACAATTTAAAATACCGTAAAGCGACCCGGCCACGCTGTGCTTTCTTTACGACAGTGACGTACATAGGTAGCTGTTTGTCTTCCTGCCACTAGATGGAGGTCACGTTCCGTCCAAATATTGCATGGCGGTGTTGCTGGTTACTGCCTGCCCAAACTGAAGGTAAAGTCTTTTCATCTTCATCTAAGGTCCCGGCGGCTCAAAATTAATAATTAAGAGCATAACACATTACATTTAATTGGACTCTTTATAATCTGTGTGCCCAATAGGCTGGCCAGAAAGATGCTACGTGCTGTTCTCCTTCATGTTTACCCTGCATGTCTCCCAGTTGTCTACAGGAGGAGACACAAAGGTCAGGGAGATAAGAATCGATTAGGAAGAGAGGACTCACAAGAGGTGAATCAATCCGCTAACCGATTGCAAACTTCAAATGAAACATGCAGAATAATAGATAAAAAAAAAAAAACTGCTTTAAATGTTACATGTGTGTTAAGATAAATCTGTGATTGTGTGTCACAGCAGATTGGTTAATCCCATAAAAGAACCAACACCAGCATACGTTGTATTGCTTTTATCAGTGAGCATATTCCTATAACTCTCTTTCGTAACCAGGGAAGATATAACACAGCAGACCAAATATGTGTGAGGGAGAGAGAGCCTGTATTTGGCACATGGCTTATTGCAGATGGAGAACTCCTGCTGAGGTTTTGTCACAGTGCCCCTCACTGCAGATAATCAATAGGTCTGAAATACAAAACCTGATGAAACCCAGCCTCCGTAAAAAAAAAAAAATTGCGAGTTGTTAATCAGAAATGCTGGCTCAACAATTAATTTGCCAGGTGCTCAGATTATGGCCTGTAGCCATTTTTGGACCTCCACTTGCCCAACATACCCATGTGGGGCCTCGCATGGGTGAATGATGAGTTGGCATGGGATGGCCGTGAAATGTCTGCTGGTGCCATAAAGGTCCCAGGCCAAGCTGGGCTGCAAGTAGAGCCCACATGTGCAATCATACAAAGAACCCACATGGGCTCTTTGTGTCCAATAAAGGAAGAGCTCCACACGTCAGGTTGCCAGGTAACCAGTGGTGACTCAGAGAAGTTACTGCACCCACTCGAGAAATAGTCCGGCCCCATAAAACCACAACATGACATTTTTACACGTTGGTTTTTGTACAGATTAAACAAATGACTTATAATGTGTTAGTTAGTGAGCTTTAGAGGTGTTTGGACCGAGCCAGGCTCGTTGTTTCCTCCTGTTGCCTGTTGTCTTCATGCTAAGCTAAGCTAACTGACTCCTGGCTGTAGCCTTATATTTAACGGACACACATAAGCGTGGTATTGATCTTCTCATCCAACTTTCCGAAAGAAAGTGAATAAGAATGTTATTTCACAAAATGTCAATCTGTTCCTTTAACCTGGGCTCATCAGTGGGCCATGGTGGGCTTAAAGGGGGATCTTTATTGATCTCACAACTGTTTTAATTACTTGCCTCCAAAATATTTCACAATTAATTTTGTTGTCATGTGGAAAAGCAGCTTTTATTTACACGTCTGGTTTAACATCTCACGATCAACTTTGTCTCAGTGAAACTTTTTTGTCCTTTCTTGCTCGCTGAGCTTGTTAGAGGATTACCTTAAGCTCTGTCACTGATTCGGCCTAAACCCTCATGTTCCCTCAGCCATCTTTGTCACATTTTCACCTCAGCGGTTGTCATTTCTGTGTTTGTCACCTCTGTTTCTAGGTTATGTCCCACGAGGCAGTGGTTCGCAAACTAACTTCGGGCTCAGCCCCAGCTGGCTTTTTGGTCTTTTACATGAAACCTCTTTACCTTCCGTGATGATACTTAAAGTCGTAGTAGCGGTTTCTCACTCTGACTTATTACAAAGAGACTGTACCGAAGAGAGGTATCATCAACAGAATGAGTAATCATAGCAAAAAAATTGCACCCTTCAATGGAGCCTCGGGAGAGCATCACATTGTCTGTGTGAGCAGAACATCTTTTCATAGCCTCAATGTGACCATTAACTATTCTTTCATTGAAAAGCATGCGCATTATACCTTGGAGATGGAGCAGTGCGATACATGAGAAAAGTCTGTCTATTCAATTTGGGAGTCGGTACCAACAAAGTGTTGTACCTATTTCTAGTTTATGTAATGGAAATGATAAGCATTAAGGCTACGCTATCTTCAGTTTACCTCCAACAATCCGCTCTAGTCTTGGCAACAGAATCAGGATCATTCTTGAAGGATATATTGCTCATTGTTTTTTATTTATTTTATAATAGTTATTCTTGAGAGAAGTGCATCAGTGTTAAGCATCAATTTATTTTCTTGTTTGCAATTTCAGTGCAATCCCTCGGTCACTAATGTTATGGAAAACGAAGATTTCCTTTTTATCGTTTACAGATACCTGAAGAAAAACAATGTCTATCGCAATGAATAAAGATGACGGAGATAAACAGCCATTGCCCCGTGTCATCTGAAATGGATGGGTAGTCTGACTGTATTGAGAAGTAAATAAGCAGGTGCTTCAGGAGGTAAAACAGTCACTCTGGTCTATTCCAGAGTTTATGAGCTGTGGGCACTTGTGCAGATTGTCTTAATGAGTTAGGTGATTAATGCCCGTGCTGCTGTCAGTGGAGTGACACAGCTTTCGGACTGGGGCAGCACCACAGCACATTATGCTGTCCCCTTTTGGTCCACATGACAAACTGGCTCTGTGACTTTACTGAACTTTTTTTGTGGTTTACTTTGATTAATGAGAAGTCCGCCTTGAAAAATTAAACTTTCTGGTGCGATATGGGAGTCAGTTGGTGTGAAAATAGTAGGTCTAGTCAGTGGTGGTGTGCGTTGAGGCTTAACAAAATAGATAAATATGTAAATATAACTTCTGAAGTTTAGTTGTTGGAAGTTTTACATGTTACATCTGCCATCTTGGGACAAATCAGTAGTTGATGATAGCTGTAGTTAATGATTTAACACACTGCCTTAGGCCACAGACAGCATCCTTTCTAATCTGGCTAGAGAATGTCGGAAATTAGAATGACATGATGCCGCTTAGTGGTCGTAAATCATTTACTTCAGGAAGACAACATTTGGCGTTCTTTGGGGTACAACTAATTTTAATAAAGCAGGAAATGGGCAGAAACGTGAGGCACATCTGTCGACTGCTGCAGCAATTAACACAGGATCTTGAGTCGCGGTGCCGTTTGCTGGCAGAGCTCCTCACTCATCATCATGTTGAAATTTTCTGCTCCAGTTTGAGCGAGGTTCTCTAATTAAATCATTAAAAAGCAGAGCATTTGCACAATATGCTCCGCTGCCTTCATTACAAAGCACAATCACTTGTAATTTATTCACTCACACAATTAAGGAGCTTTGGGTTTGATTCGTTGTCTGCGTGAGTTCACTCTCCTCTATTTTTTTCTTCTTCTTATTCTTCCAGGCAGTGTAAAGGTGGACATGCATGCTTTCACAGCTTTAAATTACTGAAAGGTTGGGTACCTGGGGAGCTCACCTGGTAGCGCGCGCGCCCATATATAGAGGTTTGCTCCTCAACACAGTGGCCGCTGGTTCGACTCCGACCTGTGGTCCTTTGCGGCATATCAAACTATAAAAATAAAGGCCTAAAATGCCCAAAAAATAATCTTAAAAAAATTCATGGATGACATGAGCATAAAGGAACCCTGGGGTTATTTAGCACTGTGTCCAAGAGGTTGGACACACTTTACTGGCAGAATCACAGTGAGAATATACTGTTGTTTTATATACGAACGATACAAGGTGACAAGCAAGTATAGAGCATGAGTCAAATTTGTTCCCCCGGGCTTTGCATCCCCGACTATGTGCAGTGCCGCGATGGGCAGGATTTATGAAGTGTGGCCGCTTCTACTTCATGCTCGAGCAGTCAGAATCCCTGCTTGCTCATGATGTGGTTGGAGGCCCCCAGGATATGCCTCGCTCAACCCCTTCTCAGCCTGCAGCCTCGCTACCACAGCGGCATGCCCTGGCCTCCGATATCTCAGCAAGGAAATGGGCCTTCAGTAATGACTGGAGCACTAGCAGGCGCTCACAGGAGATCACAGTGCAAAGAGAAGCCGGAATGTATCATTTTACGGTGAAGTCACAGGGATTTGTCACGAGGAATAGCAGGGGGATCTCACGGTTGAGGGAATTTCACTTTCAGGTTCAGGTTCAGGTTATAGTGTGAGACTAAAACAATAGAGGATAAACCAGTTGGATCAAAGCAGTGACATTCTGTTGTTTTTAGAAGGTGTGGATTTTGCAGTTTTCACCTCTCTTTACTTTAGCTGTCTAGACGAGGAAGAGGACTCATCCTCATACTCTGTATTCCAGCGGGCAAGTGCAGCTGCATGCATGACCCCACCTCCCATCCTCCTAATCTCCTTGTCTCACTTTATTCACAGAAACACACCTTGTGAACATGAGCAGCCAAGCATCAGAGCAGCTCTTCACAGACCCTCCTCCTCCTCCTCCTCCTCCCTGTTTTCTCAAGGTAAGAAGAGGCAGCGCACGCACTACATCATCAGAGATCACTCAACCCCTTCTGTCAGTCGTTGTTTTCCATGTCAGACTGGATCATTGGTGGCTGGTATCGAGCAATGGTATTGGATTTCCTAAATACTTAGGTTTTAGTGCAGATGCCTTTTAACTTTATTGACCTGCTGCATCTCAGTGGTTTGGTATGGTTACAATTCAGGTTTACCACCACGAGAAGCTGAATCAGACTGTTAACAGTCTCTACTTGCACCACTGGAGATAATGTACAAATGCACCTGTCTAAGCAACATCCAGACATACATGCTTTTAATTATTCACCCAATTTTCAGCCTAAAAGTACTTTCTCGAAATTTTGTTTTCTGATACTGTCACAGGAAGAAAAGGGAAAACTGTGTGTGAGAGTGAGTGAATGATAATAAATGGAAACAGACTCAAACTTAGAACAAAATAAAAAAAAGGGAAGGCTTTGCCAACTACTGTAAAATCCCTGATGTGTCTTTAGCTGCAGTATATGGAGTAGTAACTCACCTTATAACAGGGAGAATTAATACTGTTTGTTGTGGTTGTTATACTGCCACAATGCAAAAATAATGCTTCATAATTATGCATGTGAACATGAATACACTTATACACAAAGACACATGTACACAAATACACCCCCTTTTAAATCATTTGATCATGTAAAAAGACCTACACACTTTATAACCATGGAAAGAATGACTATATGTTTTTTGAGAGACGTTGCTCATATAGTATATGTTATGGGCTCTCATACAAATATCACCCACCTCTCCTGTTCGAGTGTCTTTCAGCTCTTGGTTTCTATTTTACAGCCCGCAACTTTACCGGTTATCGGGTAAACCCTTGTTTTGTGCTGTTTTAAGCAAAACGGTCAGATTAACCGGTTGTATTCTACCTGCCCAGCATCAAACTGTTCTGTATTAAAAAAAAAAAATACCGAACCAAAAGAGTTGTTAATCATGTGGATCGCTAGTCGCAGGTAAACGAAACAAACCAGGCCCGTCCCAACTATTTAAAAATGAACAAATCACCTACTGCATATTCATACATAGCTGCAAGGTAAGTTACTGGATCAGAGGACCACAAAAATAGATCAATAGGTAAATGAAACGCCTTGAGGAAACATTATTCAAGCTCTGCTGACCTCCGACGCACCTGTGGGACTTTAAGGTACATTTCAAAATAAAATAAAGTAGAGTAGTTTTAAATGTCTCTACTTTATAAGCGATGTATTTCATTGATAGCTATACCTTTTGTGATGATCACACCACAATAGCACTTCAGATATGCTAATTTCAAAAGGAATGAATGATTTAATATTAATATTAATATTAATATACCTGAATATCTGAATAGATATTAAGCTTTCCCTACATTTACCTTTTTATTTGTTATCTTACTATGATTTGTAAAAATATAGTAGTATAGAGTTAAAGGAATGGAGGGGCAAATGAGGTAATTTTGTTTTTTCAAGCACAAGGCAGTTATTCACACACAAAGTAGATAATGATGTAAGAGACAGGTGAGTGAATGATGGGGACATAAAAATACTATAATAGAGAGAAGATTAGCCTGCTCTCTTGAGGTCGTGTCTCAGCATTGGAGTACCCGCCACAAAGCGAGGTCAGGCACATGAGCGGCAAAACCTTTCAGACAGCCGTGATTGGGTGGACACCTGAACATGCTCAGCTAAGTCTGGCACATTGTTTCTACAATAATTAAAAAAAACTGGCACCATCAATTAGGAGCTCCCATTCTCATTACGGCTTGTTGGTACTCCCTGGATGTGACAGACAGCAGCGGCAAACACCTGCTTTGTGCTGGTTCTGTTTTTTTTATTATGTGTGTAGGTGTGCGTATACAGTCGACAGGGTCAAGTGTGTTGGGCTGACAGATGTGTGCATACGTAAGTGTCGCTGAGAGTGTCAGGTAAGGTGTTATGCTATGGAGCACAACAGTCAGGGGATGTACATGTGCAGGCGTCTGTAGGCTGATGGGGTTAGATTAGTACAGAGTACGGTTTGCCTGCACAGCACAGTTTGTGTGTGTGTGTGTGTGTGTGTGTATATGTTGAAGTGTTTAGCTGCTGTCAGATGGGCTGCCTCTTTAATCTGTGCAGACAGCTTTGTAATTGGAGCGCTGCACAAAAGGGGGGCAGGGGGGGCTGCAGCTGATACACACCCACAGTCTGAAAGATGAAGAAATAATAGAGGTGGAGGAGGTGTGTGTGTGTGTGTGTGTGTGTGTGTGTGTTTCTGTGGTGATGTAGGGGGGATTGGTTGGGGTTGAGAGTACAAGGACTGGCGGCAGACGTCCTGGGGATCGGGGTCCTCGGTCCGTCGCCGAGGCAACAGCATCATTGTCTGGGTCGATTCACTCGATCCCCGCCTGTTCACCCACTCAATCTGGTCAAAACCAATTGAGTGCCTTTCTGAATGAATTCCAATGGCAGCCATAAGAGCCTGCCCGATTTTCATTTCAATGCATTTCAAACGCATTTCAAACAGTTTCACTTTCAATTCCCTCCCATCGCCGGGCCCACCATAATGTGGTCCTCCTCCTCCTCCAAGTCCACCCACCGCATGGGAGATGAACTCACCAGACAGGTGCCATACTGCTCAGAATGACAATTTGCCTTTTGGAAATCAGCCTCTGGCTCCATTGTGTTCCCTGAAATTGAGTTAGCCCATCAGTAGACACTCAACAGCTCCCTCTTGTCCCCTCCTCCCACCTCCCTCTCCCCATCTCTCTCTCTCTCTCTCTCTGTCTCTGTCAGGTCCTTTAATGTTAAAGCTAGCGCAGGAGAGTGCTTTCATTTGAATGTGTTCACAATAGAAGCATATTTTTAAATTGGAAGAGCATTGCATATTATGCAACTGTTAGGGAGATGTCTGTCATAAAAGGTTGTAATAAGAAGACCTGGACCATATGTGAGCCGGCAGCAGTAAGAGCAAAATTCATTTTCATGTGCACAAATGGTATCGGTGCGGTCTGATTGCTTATTTTTATGTGATACAAAATAGACTGGTTGGGGTGGAAAAAACCCCAGCCATCCTTCAATAAAGGTGAAATGACACCATGTTTAAAATAGCTAAGCCTCAGTACTGGGCTGTGACTAAAAGTGTATCCCATAGTCTCCTAAAAACAACCACCTCCTCCGTCTATCTCCAGCAGAGCTGACTAGCAGCAACTCTTGACATGTTATTTATGATCAGGTCAGGCAGAGGGTCCTTGGTCAAGCCTAATTAATTACTGCGTCGAAAACAAATGAGTTATCCATCAGCAGAAGTGGATGGAGAGATCCATCCATCTCAGGTCATCCTGCAGAACAAATGGTTAGAGATTAACTGTATTGCACAAGTAGCACTAACTAACCTAGTTACTGATGCAGCAAGGCTTACAGTAGTGCAACGATGGCAGGAAGGCAGAGGACCGCTCCGTTCGTTAAGTAGAACTTATTTGCAACCACTTAGATATGGGTTGTAAAAAAAACACTTGCTGTTTGTGGCATTAGCAAACAACGACAAGCATACAGCATAACATTAATATGGCTATTAGTTGTCACATTAAGGGCTTCATATCTCCGTAAAGGCAGGTCAGGTTGTTTAGCTGAATTTAGCTGCTGTCACTCATTACAAGGCAGAACAGAGAGTTTCTTCTGCTGTTTAATCTTTGATCACACTAATGCACACCTCATTTACAGAATATGAAGGAACAAATTGATATTCTTGTGGGAATTAAAGGGAATTTTCTAGTGCAGAAAATGTACAATCAGCTCAGACGGACACTTTATGTCCACGGTCAGTCGGCCATTCTTTATAAATGGACACATTTTGTAGCATCAGCTCAGTCCAGTGTTGTATTTTTTACCACAAACACTAGAAATTAAAAAATGTTGTCCTACCTAAGATATCAAATGTGTATCTTCAAGGTGGCCGCCTTTTTCCAATTCTATGTTTTCGAATAGTATTCCTCTGTGTGCGAGGTCCTATTCACACCCATGTTTATTCAAACTCAGCCATTTATTTTATTCACGTAGTTCTTGAAGTCAGCTCTAAGTTTCAAGTCAGTCATCTGAAAGCGCAGTATGTACACACATTACTAATTATAAATGGTAACCTGTGTTTTGAGTGGGCTTTGTTTTTTGAAAGATTATTCATAAGTGCTGACAACAAAAGGGTCCAGACTTGGAAACTGTCACCGAACGTAATGGGGAAATTATCTATGAGAGCAGCTAATTACTTGTCTTTTACTTTCAACACTGTGTGTGTGTGTGTGTGTGTGTGTGTGTGTGTGTGTGTGTGTGTGTGTGTGTGTGTGTGTGTGTGTGTGTGTGTGTGTGTGTGTGTGTGTGTGTGTGTGTGTGTGTGTGTGTGTGTGTGTCTCTTTGCCTTGGGTAGAATCCAGTTAGCTGTGTGTTTCACTCAAGGCGGTGCTGTCGAGAGTAGGCTACTTGCACTGTTTCTTAAAAGAAAACCAAAAAATGTAAAGCCAAAGTATTGCTATGGTGGTTTGGCTATCCGTCATACTGTATCTGTGTGCTCCTCTTCCCTTATATGACCGAGCAGTTAATGCGCTAACTCTGCTGTTCTAGCATCAGAGTATTCCATGTATTTGTAGTTTGGGGGGCATTTTTATGTATGTAGAGACTGACAGTAGAGCGATGACAGGAAATGTAAGGAGAGAGATGGGGAATGGCATGCAACAAAGATACTGCAACGTTGCAGTTCATGGTCACCGCTTTCAAACTCCAGGACACAGGGACGCCTCAGAGTATTCAATTTTAAAGCGACTGGTTGTACTTGGGTACAGTGGTGCTATAAGCTAAATGCTAAAGTCAGAATGCTAACATGCTCACAATGACAATGTTTAACATCTGAATCCTAGCTTTGCCATTGTCATTGTTAACCATCTTAGTTTGGCATGCTCATATGCAAACGATTGGCAGTTAACATTAAGCACATAAACACAAAGTGCAGGTAATATGTAGGTATTTGGTCATAAACCAAACCAAAAGTATTGGATAAATAAAAATGTTGTCCTGATAATAGCGCTAGATGGCAAGTTAAGCGATCACCAAAGTTGTTACAATTGATCCTCTGAATGTCAAAATGGATGTCAAATCTAATCAATCAAAATCAATCTAATAGTTGTTGAGACATTTCAGCGGTGGACCGACCGACTGACAGACAAATATTGCCATCCCTAGAGCCGTGTGGCTAATAAAAACCCATCCATCAGCTATACCCCCTAATCCTGAGGGCTGCAGGGAGCTTGAGCCAATCCTAGCTGACAGTCAGCAAGAGGCGAGGTACACCCCGGACAGGTCGGCAGTCAATCACAGGGCTGACACACAGGGACAGACAACCATTCACACTCACATTCACACCTAGAGGCAATTTTTATTTAGAGTTGCCAGTCAACCCAACCTGCATGTCTTTGTTCTGTGGGAGGAGACCGGAGCACCGGCAGGTTTGAACCCCTTCTTGCTGAGAGGTGACTTCCACCACTGTGCCGCCCTTTATAATACACAGCCAGCTAAAATGTGAGATCTGTGTGTCAGTCATATCCACTCCATAAAAAAATAAAGCTATTTTGCACAGACATCAATATTAATCTCAGGTCTGTAGACTTATTTAATGGATACAAGTTCAACTGGATTCATATTGTGCATGCATATGGGATTCCCTCTTGATCGTGATCATAAATGACTGAATGATCTACAGAGTTCACAATCATTTTAATAATCAGTTCATTTAGAATTATAATTAAATAATTTATCAAGCGAAAATGCAGATTCCCCCCACCCCCCAGCTTCTCAAATGTGAGAATTCACTATTCATAGGACTGTTTTATAGGCTAAACAATGAATCCAAATAATGAAAAAAAAATTGACGGGGAATGCTGATAGCCGAATCATTATGGGGCATACCACATGACCGCAATGTCTCTGGTTACATTCCAGCTGGTGACCTTTGTCGTCATTCTTTTGTTTCCTGTCTGTCTCTATACCGTTTGCTATAAAATAAAGGCAAACATGCTTTCAAAATATTTTAAAAAGAAAGAATTGTTTGTTGTACCCCTACAAATAGTTAATATGTGATGGGCAATTGTAGCATTTCTGTTAGATTAGCTTGGCAGAAGGAACACATCAACAGTATGTTCATCCATATATATAATGGTTAAGACTGGATTATCATAATGTTCTCTTTGAGCACAGCTCACAATGACTCTATGTTGACCAGAGCTCTATTAGAGTCAGTCTCATGCAATCAAACATGTTATTGTCTCAGACAGCATTATCTTATATGAGCCCCCTCTGGCACATTTTCAAAACTGGATAATTGCATTTTTCTGGTTTGTTTACATTTCAGATTTTTCTTCCAGTATGCAGGTGCTGGAATATAAACCCAATTACTTGAGAAGTGAATGGGAATGTTCCAGACAAAGTAATACATCAATGTCAAGCAGGACTGAGATCTGCTGGTGAAATATGATTTTCTCTCTATCTGTAGAAATAAGTTCCCAACTCAGTAAAATGAAAATAACCTGCTATATTTGCCAGCCACGGCCCATTTACCAGATGGTGGATGTGAACGGTGGGTAAATTGATAAAAATCACATCTACAGGAAGTAGCTCAGTCCGTAGGGAGTTGGGTTGGGAACCGGAAAGTTGCCGGTTCAAGTCCCAGTACGGACCAAAGCACAGAGTGTGGATTGGTAGTTGGAGAGATGCCAGTTCACCTCCTGGGCACGGCCAGGTGCTCTTGAGCAAGGCATTGTACCCCCCCAACTGCTCAGGGTGCTGATCCAGCACTGGCATCCCCCTCACTCTGACATCTCTCCATTTGTGTATTTCAGGCCTGTGTGTAGTGATTTCTAACAGAGTGTAAATTGTAATTTCCCCACTGGGGATCAATAAACAGGAAAAGACATTTCAGATGATTCTCGAACTCAACATTCTTCTTCACTAGTGCATTCGATTTTAAAGAGAAATTGGGTTTGCAGTTTAATCTCTAGAGACTGAGCTTGACGCTTTAGTTTAGACAGCAGCATGTTTATGTATGTGCTTTAATATTAAAGCCAGCTCACTAACACTTGAATGGCCATTGCAACACAGAAAAAGGTTTTAAACTGCAGTGATGATAACACTAGTGCACAAGTGCAGAAAAAACAGCAAAAGTGCATCACATACAGAATGCATCTGTTGTGAAGAGCACAATACCAGCTTCACTCATTTTCTCTCTGCCTCTCTCTTATGTTTTTGCTGTGTCTCTCACTCTACACTATCAAACAGCACCGAAATGCCATAAAAACTAACTACCAAACAGCAGGCATTTTATTGTGGTGATGTTCAATGAACGTTGGCAAATAATAGGAGCTCAGAGGAAAGTAATGGCATGTTTTGGCTCATGTCCCTTATCTCCTCTCCACATCACCTCAACCACAGGCCATTTCCCTTTGCTTGAGTACAACCTGTAAACACCTTATGAGGGCCAGTAACCTGAATGAAGCTCACTTAACTGAGACATCACGCTTAAAAGCTATCCATTCCAGTGTATTGTACTGCTTGTCTTCGTGTGTAGGTTGATTTCATGCCACCTTTTTTTTGTGTGATGCTGAAAAACACCTTGAGGGTACATTATTTCCAAGAATAGCCTTTTCTTTTTTTCTCAGACTGAGGCATTAACAATGGCATCATACAAGGCAGAAAGGTAATTGAATTGGAAGTACTTTTAAGGGCATTTTTGCCTTTATTAAATAGTGACCAAAGAGAGGTGCCAAGAAATGAGTGGGGAGAGAGATGGGATCTGACCAGCAACAAGGATCCCTGACTAGATCATGTTCCTTATCTGTATATGCTCATATGTATTCAGTTTAATTTAGCTCAGCTCAACCTTGTGCATTTCTGTTTAGTTCCAAGTGTGTCAGGCACTGCCCAAGCTGGTCCAGTGTAGTCTGGTCTATTGTTGTTTCATGTGAAGTCCAGAATTGGGATGCAACTAATTATTTTCATTATTGAATATTTTGTTGATTATTTTACAAAATAATTATTTATACTTCTCAGAGCTTAAGGTGACATCTTGTTGACGTCTTGTCTATATCCTCGACATTCCACTTCCGGGATTGGACGGAAAAATCTGTCCAATCTGAGTTTTCTGTTGCACGACTAAAACAACGTTTGAACGTACACATGTTCCACCAAAACAAGTTCCTTCCCGAGGCAATTTTGCAGAGGCACCGTGGCTCCGTATGGCGCTTAGCGCTGCCCAAGAAGATTGTGATTGGTTTAAAGAAATGCCAATAAACCAAAGCACGTTTTTCTCCAATCCTGGAATGCTGTGTGGACTCGCAAGACCCTCCTTCGCAGCACTGTGGAGGAGGAAGATCTGGCAAAGCGAGACTATGTTTGGTCTGGCCAACTCAGAAAACCCCACAAGATATCCAGCTTGAAATTATATTTAAAAAAGTGAAGCAGCAAATTATCTCATTTGAGAAGCTGGAACCAGAGCATTTTTGGCAAAATTTGCTTGATAAGTGAGTTAAACAATTAATCAATTATCAAAAGTGTTGGCTTTTTTTTTTTTTTTTTTTTTTTTCGGTTGATTGACTAATCAGTTAATTGACTATTTTTTCAGCACTTGTCCGGAATGTGCAATTCATTTATAAAGTTGATAACTCTTGATGTAACTCATAGAAACAATGGTACGTTGTCTGCCCAGTCACATTGTTGTTAGATTTTGTTGATTTTTCTGACTGTTATGAAGTATGCTGGGCTGCTGGGATATTTGTTATAGCAGCAGGGTTTAAGGAGAGCACAGGAAAACCAATTGTAGGCTTTTTTTTTGTTGTTGCTTATTTCTCTGTTTATTTATTTCGCTCACTCTTTTTCTCCCTCATAGAGTACAAACACACATCCACATGGCACATCTAGGAATAATAGATTTTTCGATGCACTGTGATTGTGTATTGAACCATTCGGCATGCACAAACCTCTTTATTTGGAATTTTAAAAATTGTACTTTATGGATAACATAAAAGAGTGCACATGCACACTACAAAAGAGTGGCTACAATATAAAAGACTCTGAATCAAGATTCTATTTCTGCATTGCCTATTTCTGACCTCAAATGTTTTCAGAAATATATTTTATTGTGCTGTTTGGCTGTGAAATGAAAAAGTTTGTGACCAAGTCGAGCCAAAAACCAAGCGCTGACCACCAGCCGACCCGCCAGAGAAAATCGTCTTATTATTCAGCTAAACAGTGCACTGAAATATGTTTCTGAAAACATTTGAGGGAAGACCAGCACTGCCTAGTTTAACAGTTTTATCGCAGTTCAGGGGCAGTCATTGCCACTGCTTTGAGACCCTAGGCTCTGATTGGTTGTTTTCCTTATTCAATTTTATTTATAGTATCAAATCATAACAAGAGTTATCTCGAGACACTTTACAGATAGAGTGGGTCTAGACCACACTCTATAATTTACAAAGCCCCAACAATTACAGTAATTCCCTCAAGAGCAAGCATTAGCGGTAGCTATTGCGACAGTGGCGAGGAAAAACTCCCTTTTAGGAAGAAACCTCGGCAGACCCAGACTCTTGGTAGGCGGTGTCTGACGGTGCCGGTTGGGGGTGTGGTGAACAGTGGCAATAATAGTCATAATAAAGATAATGGAACAGTGACTACAATGGTAGTCGTAGTAGTTCATGTCATAGTAGGGCACAGCAGGGCGTTACGGGGTGTAGTGTGGCACAGCAGAGCATGGGTGAACGCAGTAGAATCGCAGAGCGTAGCAGGGTGTAGCAGGTCCACAGCGACAGCTGCACCCATGACCCAGGTCTTGGTGCCACCTTAATCCAAGGCGATATTCTGGGTGAAGAAGAAACATAAGGACTCCGGGAAGTAAACTCCCCAGAGCTAGATTAGTAACAAGCATTTCTGGGAGAAGGATGCACATAAAAGGAACAAATGAAAAGAGAGATGGAAGAGCAGCTCATTGTGTCATAGGAAGGAAGGAACTTCCCCAGCAATCTAGAATGATATTAGCATAACTAAGAGAGGCAGGCTAAAGAGAGGTGCTGGATTGGGCTTGAACTCTCCCCTGCCGGAACGGGCTGTACTGGCCTGCCTCCCTCTACTCTCACTATATTATTGATTATATGATAGGTAAATCTGATGACTATGAAGAGAAGCAGGGGTGCTCTGTCTGTAGCTATACACCCTGCCCCGCCGGTCTAGGCATACGCTGCAACTCCTCACTCCCTAACTATAAGCTTTATCAAAGAGGAGGGTTTTCAGTTTATTCTTAAATGTGGTGACGGTGTCTGCCCCCCGAACCCAGATTGGGAGCTGGTTCCACAGGAGTGGAGCCTGGTAGCTGAAGGCTCTGGCTCCCATTCTACTTTTAGAGACTCTAGGAATCACTAGTAGCTCTGAGTTCTGGGAGCGCAGTGTTCTAGTGGGACAATAAGGTACTAAGAGCTCTTCTAGATATGATGGTGCTTGACCATTTAGAGCTTTGTAGGTCAGGAGAAGGATTTTAAATTCAGACGATAGACGATAGATATCTAATATTTAATAGTCCACATTTGATTTTCCTATTCTGTTCTATCATTGCAGTGGTTGTTTTAATTCCAATTTGGTTGTTGAGAATAGCACCTCTTTTGTTAACGTTTGATTTAATCGGTCTCAGTCGGGGGACAGACACCGTGGTTATGGGATTATGAATGGGTGATTGCTCCAAAGGAAGCACAGAGGGGCGTGTAGCGCTGTACCTCAGATTACTGATATTACTGATTATAACTGGAATGATATAGCTGGTCTGTGGGTTAACGGAGTTATTTGTAAAGGAGTGAGAGCTTTTGGGAGAGTGTGTCTGGTCAGTGTGCTTGTGAGAGTGTTTAAGGGATACAAACAGTCAATCATAGCTCTGAGTATGCAGGGCAGGGTGAAAATTTCCACGTAGCATCTGGCTTATGCTATTAGAAGCACCAGGAGGAGGCAGAGGAATGGAATTTTTTTTTTCATGCAATATCTGATTCATGTACTGTCAGGAGAATATAGTGTGAAAGTTTGAGCAAATATGATAAAAAGTAAATTTTTTTATAAAAGTTATTAACTCTACTTTTTCTTCAACATCAGATAAATTTAATATAAGGAAATGACAATAATACCTGTGCCCTTTGTTTGTTTCATGTTTCTACAAACAAAACCTTCAGCCATCACAATCATTTGAATGAATGAATTTGATGCACATAGAACTTTAACACACGGTAACTTCAAGCTTAAACATATGTAAGCTACCATATAGGCAATGTAGCATGTTGTGGAAACATTGATCCGTCAAAATGCACCGAGAATCGTTTTTCGAATTGAAGTGTAGCATCGCGAGATATCTAGAGGTTCCCATCCTAGCTGTGCTCTTCTTTTATTCTTTATGTGCACCTGGGCATGGCACTGCTTTAGATGTGTGTTAGAGATGCGATGCACTTGGGTTACAGGAGTTCGATCATGGATGTATATATGAAGTTTGATGTGGTTAGTGTATATGCTGCTGTGTATCTTCTTTAACTCAGATGCATGCATATCAAGCTGTTGAGATCAGTGGTGTAGCCTGCTGACTCATTCAGAAACATATATATATTTTGACAGGAGCCAAATATGTGTAGACAGCTTAAACACATATCAGAACTGCCAGTCACAATTTTATCAGCTGTCTGTGAATTTATCTGAATGCTGCAGCGTTGGTAGTTTTGTGTGTGTGTGTGTGTGTGTGTGTGTGTGTGTGTGTGTGTGTGTGTGTGTGTGTGTGTGTTAGAGGATAATGAGTGACAGATAAAGAGCGAGAGAAAAGAGGAAAGACAAGAGAAACCAAGTTTCATACATCCTTAATTGTCCTCTGCCAACATCAAACAGCAGCAGTACATGGCGAATGAGATAGCATCTTGAAAGAGACTTCATCCATAATTTCAGAAGCAGCTCAACAATGCACTGTGTACAGTTGAATAAATGATAAATAAATAAATGTATTAAAGAGGTAAAGAGGTAGCATGGTAAGGGGACAGAGGAAGCAAAGTAGAGAGGAAGTCTGCCCACAATCAGTGGAGTTAAACAAATCATCACCAAGAGGTAAACTGATGATGGATTGAAGCAATCAATATTTTTAATACTTTTCTGATCACTCCTGCACAAGCTAAGGAACCTTTTTATAATACTTCCTATAACTCAAACAGATGCTGTATGGTTCCTTTCTCGCTCACCCAATGGAAA
Source organism: Sander vitreus (assembly GCF_031162955.1). Taxonomy (NCBI): domain Eukaryota; kingdom Metazoa; phylum Chordata; class Actinopteri; order Perciformes; family Percidae; genus Sander; species Sander vitreus. The sequence goes on from NC_135863.1 coordinate 22,150,251, forward strand.
CTCTTTGTTAAAAAAAACCCCATTTGTTTAATTACCCCCAGCGGTGGAGCCAGTTAAGAATTTAAACTCAATTAAGTCTCAAGTGTGATTTTTTTTTTTACTTCAAGTCAGATAATGATGTAGCCCAGACAAAAGCCCCTGTGGTGAGTACAGTCATTTATATGGAGGATTGTTTACACATGTAATTACTCTTTATGGCTTTTTCCATCACAAATAAGATACAGTCAGAATCTTCAACATATTTGCATGTAGTGTCAGATTATACATCAACAAACTGACAGTATTTATGACAGCACTGGTTTGAATAATGTTTTGTGTGTGTGTGTGTGAGTAGCTTTCAAGTCATTGGTCATTGTTACAGTTAGAGCTCCCCCCTCTGAACCCACAGTATCTGATTCCGCTCTGTGTAGCTACACCAACAGGCACATTCGTCATCGAGTCTGCGAAGAACTACATCACATCCAGCAGTGTTGTGGCAGTTTTAAGCAGCTGATTTCCAGCGGTACCAATCAGCTACTTCACCAACTCTTTCAATAATAAATGAGACACAGAATTATGCTATAATATGACGGCAGCTACAGACAGGCTTTCCTCGCCAATAAATGACAAACTGTTGTGCAAGACTAATAGTCTTCTGGCAACTTGTCTGTGGGGTTGCTGCCAGTGTGTGTATATGCTTGATAATGTTGTTTTGTGAGCAGAACTATTCTAATGAGCTTATTTTGCTGTGTGTACTCTTTAACCAACTGGATTGGAAAAATAATCACCTACAATAGCCATTCATATTCGTTGAATTCATTCGTTGACTATTCGTAGCAATATATTTAGTTTATGTGAATTACTCCTGAAGGGATTCTGTTATGATTACATCTCTTTTCATGTATTGTGCCTTCATGTTAGGGCATAATGACAAGTCAAAATACATATTCCCTTTAAAAAAAAAAAAAAAAAAGAAACCCATCAGATAGCTGGACTGTACCTACTGTGCAGCCAGCAGAGTTTCTTCTTGCCCTTGCCTAACAGTTGTGGCAGAAATAGACACTTGCAGCATTTGTAGTTCTGGCCAAGAGCGCTTTGTAAACACAGCTGACGTACTTTGGTAATTGTCGGTTCGCTACCTCCGCTCCCCCCAAATCAAGGTTGTTTTAAATATTACTAATGTGATGAGTGCTTGGCCTCGCTCTCTGTCCCCTGTCTCCAGCCCCTGCTCACTTTCCCCAGGCCATGTACTCTCCTCTCACACCTGCCATCCTCGAAACATCCACTAGACCTACACACCTGTTTCACTTACCTCATCTGCCCTGCAGTTACCTGTAATGGGTCTCAGTGGACCTTTTTCACAGCAGACATTTTGATTTGTCATAGTAGGAAAAGCACAGGTGAAATTGATAACCTTAACGATGGCTCAATTCCATCAAGTGTCCCAGTAAGCTATTTCAGTGAGTCAGCATGCACAATACCAGGGCCTCTCCTAAGTGGAATCCAGCCATCATTAATGGTTTTGAATACGCCGGTGCTTTTCCTACTATGACATGTCAGCATGTCTGCCGTGAAAAAGGTCTATTCGGATACTTCCGTGAGTGCACTTACACGTAGTACACTGTGCACAATTGTGCAGTGCGTACATTTCGACAGGGTAGTGTTGTCTCAAATCGCGCACAGCCGTCTGACCAGAAATTACTCTTCCTTCTTCTTCTGTTTAATGGTAAATTGCAGCTAGGGGGAGCATTACCGCCACCTATTGTCGTCGGCCCGGCTTTTTTTCTCACTAACCGACGGCATCATAGTGGTACTTATCGAAACAAACGCATGCATATATTACATTTGTATAGTTTGTGTTTCGCTGTTTCAATAGCAACCGCTGCAGCTTCCTCTCCTGCCACTTTCACAACTTTAAAAATACGTTGGTGGTCCCGTGTAGCTTCCGCTCTGTAGCAAAGATGGCGACTGTTGAGCGCGAGTAGTGTTCAACGATCCACACTCAACATTTTGGCTGCTTTGAGTGCAGCGTCCGGGTACTCGCAGTGCACTGCATGTGGCCACACTTCGTCAGTGTGAACCATAGACTGGTGTGAATGCACTATGCACTCAAAATAGCAAGTGTAAGTACAGAAGTGCGCAGTTTGAGACACAGTACAGGCCTTCCCTGCTCACCTCCTCACCTGCATCTCATTTCCTCATCGGTCACTCTCTACATATACCGGTCCACTTCTTTTGTTCCCTGTCAGATCATCAAATTGCAATGTGATGTGCAATTTGGACTCTTGCTGCCTCTACATTATTCCACTAATAAGTTACTGAAGAAGTCTAATCCTGTTGCATCCTTAGTCTGCATTTGGGCCCTACTCCCGTTGCCCTGCATGACCATCTGTGACAATGACAATTAAGAATTTCAGTTAGTCAGTCAGTTAAATCTGACCTCTTTACAATAAGCATGTTTTCTGTGTGACAACGGAAAGGATTACAGGAGTAGTAACGGTAACTAAGGGGGCATTAGTGAACGGTCAGATTGTCGCCCACCTAGAGCCAGGTTCTGTTTAAGATGCCTGCCTGTTAACAGGAAGTTTTTCCTTGCCGCTGTCACACCAAATGCATGCTCTTGGGGGAATTGGTGGGTCTCTGTAATTTATAGTTTTGTCTAGACCTACTCTATCTGTATGTGTCCAGAGATAAATTCTGTTATGATTTGACACTATGAATAAAATAAAATTTTGAAATAATTCTACATCCAAACAAATTGGCTGCCAATACCTGCCACTTTCTCTACTTTTAATAGAGTGACCTGTAAAGCGAGTGATTTTATGAAATGAATTGTCATAAGCTGTTTAAGGCTTTAAAACTTATTTTTATGTATTTGAATTAACCAGGGCAGATAAAAAGCATCAGGACTTAAACTGTGATTTACAACAACATATTATTTACCTTATTTTAATTCGCTCTGATAAAATCCTCATGCCAGACCGCTCTCCTAATGATAACACAATGCTGAGATGAGGTGAAACAGTGTGAAGAGAGGGCTCTGTGCGCAAAATGAAAGCTATATTGATTTGACAGAAAGCTGAGGTTGTCTGGAGTTTAACAAGTCACACACACACATACACACACACATACACACTGTGGCTGTTTCAGGACAGGACTACAAAGAATGATGCTGGTCTCAATGGACCAGCATTGTGGATTCCCTTCTGCCACTTCTGTCTCACTAACTCTTTGCCTTTTACCTCCCCCTCTCCTTCTACTCCCCCAAGTCCCCTGCCACCTACCCTCTTACTCATCCTCTGTCTCCTATTCTCAGCCAGCTGCGTTTGTTATTTTCCTTTCTGCCCTCTCAGTTCCCCTCGAGCCTCGTCTCTCCCTCTTATCCCTCTCGGTCCATCTTTTGATTCTCTCCGCTCTCACTCTCCCCAAATACAATTTACATTCTTGTAAAATATTTCTAAGGGCCAGCATCACCCAATTGATTGGATACCAGCTGACTTGCGACATCCAATTTCCGAAACATTAAGTTACTTGCTCAGCATCTAGTTTCATGAAAAATGATCCACTTTTCCTAATTTCTGTAAAAAACAAAATGTTTAGCTTAACTCACCAAACACAAGTCAACTTTTCCATTGAATGCATTTTCTGAACATTATGAAGCTATAGTTTTGTTATAGTTTTTTTGCTTGCTAAAAGCAAAGTCTTTGCCAGGTATCTGTCTCATATAGCCTCCTTAAATGTTAGTAATGGGGGCACTTTTATACTAGCCTCAAAATAGCTATTTTTAAAACACTAAGAAGGCTCGACACAACATGAAACTTTGCTCGAAGTATCACGGGGGGCTCTACACCTTAACTACACCGGTGCACAAGGGATATACTAACTCTGTGGCTACTTGTTTTGCTATCCACTGGTTTTGACTGCCGAGGTGGTAGCGGCCGGAAACGACAGGAGCTACGTGAGTTGTTCAAAACCTTTCTTTTTAGTAAACTCTGGGTACACAAACATGTTGTCAATGCTTTCGTTAAGGTGTAGATCCCCTGGTGATACTTGGAGCAAAGTTTGAGGCTAGCATAAGAGTGCCCCCATTACTCCCATTCAAAAGGCCATTTGACCGAAAAACGAAAATACGGTACATCTTAAAAGTGGCGCTTCCGTCCTAAATATGCTTTTAAACGAAAGTTTGACTCGGGTACATTCACAAAAAGACCCTAGGTTGCATTTTGGCGAGAGTTACGCTTTAATGTTCCCAGGATATGTCACACAGTTGTTTAGCTTTCATGGTTGCATTTACATTGCCCCAGATAGGCTTTCAGTTTAAACATGAGTGTACTAGTTTTCCTCCAGGTCGCCGCCGAGCCTCTGAAATGGTTGTTAGATGGTTAACTGTCTGCTTTGCATCTGAGGTGTAAAGAACAGAGAATCTTCCAGATGAATTCTCTCTATACTCGTGATTTAGTAGTACATTGTTTCATACACATCTGGTACCATTCTTACAGATTCTCAGATTTCCATTATTTATTAAGGCTTGGTAAAATGCTGAGATGACCAAATGTTGGCTACATGCATCCATAATAATTTTAATTATAATTGTAATCTACAGTATGTGAAGTCACCTTTCATAAAATAGTCGTAGTTAAAGACATTTCTGAATAAACTGAACTGAATAGGTTAAGGCTTTCATGCTTTGTTGAAACAAAAACCTTTGCACCAACAGTGTAATTACCCAGAACTGATTAACAATATTGTAAAGAGTGATTCCTTCTGCGGTTTTTAAAATTAATGTGAAATTCATTCACTCAGGGACAGTATTATAATGCTATCAACATGACATTTAAAAATCCAGGCACAGAGTCATAATATACATCAAGTTTCCAACCAGCCGTGTCAGTCACAGAAATGTTATTCTCAACACACTTAGATCCTCACATGTACAAGACATCTGACTCAAGCTTGGGAAGTTTCAAAGGTTACGTGTAAGGGGAGCTGACAGGTTAACAAAAGGCAAATGAAGAGGGAACATCTCTTTTAAGAAAATGTCACTTATATAGTGATAGTTTTAAGAAGTAAGTGGCTGTTTTGTGCGTCTCTGGCATAGTGGTTTACACCTGCTTCCCTGAAGGTGTTAGCTCCACGGTGGCGTTAATCCCTGCCTAAGAAAGTGGAGTGTACACAGCTCTATCTCTGAGCCTCCCCCCCTGCAAGCGACTGAGTCCTGATATTTATTCTCCAATGAGATCATTAGAGTAGGAAGAGCTGGAGGCGACCATATGGACAGGACTTCTGCTCAGCTCTGCCATTATTCAAATAGAGATCCTGGTAGTTAGACACCACCGGTAGGCTCTCTACATGTGTTGGCACGAGCACATATGTGGGATGCGTGACATGAGTTATGCATAATTTTTGGTTTAATGTTGAAGACAAAATAAATACAAGACATTTTGTGCATGAGTGGGGGTCACATTGACTTGCAGGATTGAATATTGTTTCAGTTAAAAAGATGACACCATAGCAGCAGATACAAGAGCTGAATAACAATGGCATGCAATACTGGTGCAAGTGAGCTCAGTCACCTTTATTAGAAATATCATGAATAGACAGACGTAACAGTCTGAAAGAAAGCAAAAAGGTTGCAAATTGGCCCTGAAACTGCTGTTTGACATGCCGTGCTCACAATATCCTGCTTCTCTTTGAGTCATTAGAGATCAGAGATTGGAAGATGTTTTGCTTTAATCGCGCCTCAACAGCTCATTTGAGCAGATGTTTTCAAATTCCAACATTCATACAGATGTATGTGACATTCGACATCACACATTACTGTAGCAGCATGGTCACCATTTCTTTAACAATCACATAATGGAGCCACTAACACAGCAGCTTCACTGCTCTTTTGTCTTTGTTTGACTCCAGAAGACAAAAGAAAAATCAACATGAAAAAGAAGCCAATTCATATGGCTCCAGGCATGCTTTTCATGCTAAAATATGCATAGGAAGCTGTGATTATTATGACTGCCTCTCTCTATGGAAACTAATGGAGCACGATTATTTGGTTTTTGCTTAATGTGCTTCTTATGATGCTGGTTATCAGTGTAGCAGTGTATAACTTTGACTGTAGAGGAAAATCTCTTTTATTAGGGAAAGTAAAGGGATATTATAATCTCATAAAACATGAAATTCCCCGGTACCCTGGCAGCTCACCTGGTTGAGCGTGTGCCCTATGTACCAAGGCTTAGTCCTTATCGCAGTGGCCCGGGTACGATTCTGACCCGCGGCCCTTTGCTGCATGTCATTCCCCCCCTCTCTCCCACTGTCCTGGCTTCAGCTGTCATATCTAACAAATGCCAATAAAAAACAACAAATAATATATAGAAAAAAATACATTAAATTCTGTATTTTTATATCATTATTTAAGGTATTATAGAACATGCATTTGTTTGAACCAAAAACTATTCATCATTATATTTTAACAACAAATGTTGACAGTATGGCCTGTATGTGAATTTATGTACAGTATAGATTTAAGAAACCGACGACTTTGCGACCGCTAAATCTGCACAAATAAGACAAAAAGAAACAATTGTGCAATTCTCAAAGCACCCGCAAAGGGTGAAATGCACCCCTAATTGCACTGCCAAGCAAATAGCGTCTCGTGCTCCTGTTCGGTTTGCACGTATTTAAATGAGGTAATATGCATACGCTTGGCGCAAAAATTGGCCCCTTATATGCAAATGAGCCTCATTGCAAAAACAGTCCAGTTCGTAAAGATCACCGCTAATAGCTACACGCAGTTACAGTGAAATAATTAGGGTCTTCAGAGAGTTGGTGTTAACTGAAGAGCACCAACAGCACTGACAGATGGGGATATTAAATCCCAAATATGGTTTCTCTCTGTTCCTTGTCTGAAGTTTTGAAGAAAGCCTCTGCACCTCGTCGGTCAAGACCTGTAGCTCCCGGTCTGAAAATGTCATTTTTCTTCTTCTCCCTGCCATTATTCTGCCTACTGCGTTCTTGGCACAAAGGCAACATTAATACTTTGCCTCATGGATAATTGCACTCAGTTGCAAAACTTAATGGCCGTGTTTGCGTTGTTATATCAATAGCCCAATATTTTTTGTGCATCGGATCTGAGACGGGGCAGATTGAGGATTGCAGAGTGATGCGCAATTCATGGTGCCAACAATTCCCCTGTGAATGCAAGCAGGAATTGCTGGAGGTCAGAGAAAAGTACAGTGTGATGCAAGAGAAGTGGAAAAAGAGGGCAGGAGTGAAATTATATGCACGAGGTAATTATAGAGTCTGAAGTGAACAGATGAGTAGAGCCAATTGCCTCCCAATCCTAAATGAATGAGGGGCCCTACGGCTGGACACCAGGCCCTTGGGCAGAAATGTAGCCACTCTTTTTCTGGCCCCCGACTGTACAAATTGTTCCCTGTGCTAGTTTATCTAAACATGCTGTCTTTTCAGATAAAGCCACGGCAGGGGGGCCGGGATGGTATGCTGCGTTTGGAGGCTTGATTATGCAGAGTGGCAGACTAAGAGAGGCATTTGGAGGCGCTTTAGCAGACAGATCACTGCTGGGCCTCTATGGGTTGTGTTTTTTGCCGTCTAGCAGCCCGAGCCTTACCGACAGAACTACTTCCTTGTTGACTGGCAACTCCCCCACCCCAATTGACAGAGCTCTCTGTGGGGACCTGGAGAAGATAAGTAGGAGAATGGGTAAAGAGATCACTGGGGAGAAAAAATTATACATAGGGAAAAGAGATGTTAAAAAGGAATGGAGAGAGGAACATTCTATAGTTGGCGAAAGTATTGTAGTGAAATGCCCTTTATAATATCAAAAGCAGGTTCTCCTCAGGTTCTACTTGTTTTGATTTTGTTTTTCCTGTCCGTTTTTCCAGAGAGTCTAACTGCACTACATCCAACATTTTCAGTGCATTAAGCAATGCTAAATACTGCCTGGTGTTGACTTCCTTAACTAAATTTACTGCATCACATTTTTCTGTCATCACTTTCTTGCCATCTACCTGGTCAGAGTCACTTATATGTTTGCGGATGAGTCTCCTGCAGTACGAAACAGTGGCAGGCAGCGTCCTCTGTGCTGGCGATTTGTATAAGTCACACAGTACACTGATTGCCAATAATGATGAGCTGGCGAAGAGAGGCAGAGGGAAAGATGAGGTGGTGATTGTCGCTACTCTGTGCGAGTCGATAATGGAGAATATATGTCATGTGCAATTATGTATCTTACTGTGTGCCAGTAACCCATATGCTAATTAATGCTGATTTATGCCTCATTATGTTGATTTATAACAGGGCAACAGGAGTGCCGTTTACTGACTGTAGAAAAAAAAAAGTTGGTGCCATTAAAAGACATGATGTAGGCTTTACTCTGCCTTGCCATTTTTAGGACGGATCAGTGAAGCTTTGTTTCATTGTTAAAAAGAATTCTACTCCTACATTTTTTTATGATAATAAAATATAACAGTTTGAAAGTGATCCACTAAAGTACTGCCAGTGGTTTTGGACATTTTAGCCCATTAAATGCAAATCATGTATACTTAACATTACTGCTGGCCATTTTCTAGACCATAACTTTGATTTCCTACTTTTCAGCCAGTGGTCTCCCTTCATTCCGGCACGCTATGTAAATTAGAAACTTGAAACTTGAGAAACTGCTTCAGATAGGCAATCCATCACATTGAGCATGTAGTCACCCACTTTTTTTTTTCTGGTCACACTCTGAATATTTTTGTGGAGTAATTCGTTTGGGAGCATATAAACCATTTTAAACACTTTACTTCGTGGTGCTTTTAGGGATATTCTGACATTCAAGATTTTTTTATCAGCTACTAAAAGGTACCGCTTTAATTAGCTCTGTTGTCAGTAATCAAACCTAGGAAAATAGGGAAATGTAAAAGTTGTTTAACGAATTATGCAAATTTGGCAATTACCTGCATTACAAAATACTGTGCAGTTGATTGGAGAGGGGAAAACCTATAAAGAAGTGCAGAAAATTATAGGCTGCTCAGCCAAAATTATTTCAAAATGCCTTGAAATGGCATCCAAAGCCTGAACGACATGGGAAAAAACCATCAACTACCATTCAAATGGATCAAAGAATAGCCAAAATGGCAAAGTCTCAACCAATGATCAGCTCCAGGAAAATCAAAGAAGACTTAAAGTTACCTGTGAGTACTGTTACGATCAGAAGAAGGCTATGTTGTACAGCCTAATATTACTTTTTCTTCACTTTCTGTAAAGGTATAACACAAACTTTTGGTCATGTTTTGATTTGGAATTGAATGTGCAGTGTTCCCAATACATTGATATTATGGAATTAAAAGCTATTCTAAGGATTTTGGAGCATTATTCAATTTTTTAAACACACTGCTATTCTTCTGAACACAACTGTAAGCATTCATTTGGATGTGTATTTCAGGTCACATGACGAAAGTCAGTTCAGTATTTGCTCTCTCCTTAGCGTTGTTTTTGTCTCCACCAACTCCTGAGAGAAATGTCATCAAACATTGCATGTTATAAAACCTTACCTTGCAAGGCAGCTGGATGCTCCAACCCAAGAATCGCGAGATCACACAAAAATCGATCTGGTCAGGCAAGTAATGCTTTTGTGTCCAAACCACCATTGCCCGGACCAATTGGCGTCCTGTGACGAGCTACTAGCAGCTACGGGCGTGGTTTACTGAAGGTGTGTGTGACGACACGGAAAGGCGACTGAAACAATGGCGGCTCAATAGGTTATGCTGCGTTCTATTTACCTCAGAACTCGGATTTTCCAAGGTCAAACACGGAAATCCAACATGGCTGCCCCCTGTATCAACAGTTGTGAAAAGCTGCAGTAACATAAAGTTATAAGCACTTCTGTCTTATTTGTGTCATTAAATCAGTCGTTCACACAGGCATGTTCAACTTCTATCTGTGGACATGTTGTTACGCTGTTTGCGTGCACAAAAAACGGCGTAATGCGTTGTTATCATCTTGTATTGCTAACAATAGCTAACCGGGGTAGAGCTAATGAAAACAATGAAAATCCAACTTTTAAATGGAATGCATTCATGTCGGGTATGACGTCATTCCCAGCTCCGGCATCCGAGTTCCGAGGTAAATAGAACGCGACATTAGTGTAGATGTTGCACAAAGGTGGAAAAAGTACTAAAATATTGTACTCAAGTAAAAGTACCAATACTTTGATGAAATATTACTCAAGTACAAGTGATGAAATATTACTCAAGTACAAGTGAAATTACCTATCTGAAAAAATACGTAAGTAAAAGTAATAAGTAGTTCATTTAAAATGTACTTTAAGTAAAAGTTACTTAGTTACATTAAAAACTGTAAAACGGGGCGGGAGGATCTCTCCCATGTAGTGAAAATTGGACAAGGGGTAAAAAATCCAAAACTATTTTGTTTTTAATTAAAGAAAAATCTATACAAATGTATAAACATCTATACAAATGTATACACATGTAATAACAACATAACACATGTCACACATGACATTAGATGTATGTGAATTAATTTAGCCAGTGTCCTACATACGTTGTCCTACGGGTTGCTAGTGCTAGACAAAAATTAGCAATGCCACAAAACATGTTTTGCTAATTGGCAATTTGCTATTACTCATGAAAACTTTGTTTGAAGTACCAATGCACAAATACTTACCAAAACATGCTTCCGCAGATTAGATGCAGAGTTATTTAATTCTGCCAGTTCAGTCACCTTTTGGCAGGCATATCTGTCATTGCATGATGATACTATTGGCCCTCTTGAATTTAAATGAAAAACAGCCTTTCAAACGTTTTTCATCGTTTAGGGCAGCAGAATTGTTTCAGCTAGCATTTCTACTGAAACAGTCTCTAAACCGTCGTCGCTCGCCTGATCCACCTCCATCTCCTACTCAAACTCTTACAGAAAGACTTGGAGCCTGGTAGGCAGCCTAGATGCTGACCATTCGTCACTGTAGTCGTTCACGACGCGATTTTTTTTTTTTTTTTCTTCCTTTCTTCGTTAGTCAAAGTTAGTTTTTTTTAAACTCCGTAACGGATGGGATTTGTAATGTAGGGAAATACAATACTTCACTCAAAACGTAATCAAGTACATTCTAAATTACCAATTTTAAAAACTACTTGAAAAATACAAAATACACAACAAAACTACTCAATACAGTAACTAGAGTAAATGTATTTCGTTACTTTCCACCTCCAATACTGCAATATCAATATCAGAACTGGCGAGGATTTCTTCAATGAAAGACGAGCAAAGAACGGCACCTAAGGCTTTTCTTGATGGAAAAGATATTTTGTATGTTCTCCAGGTAGTACAGAAAACGTTGTATCGTTTGTTGATCTGGCATTTTCCACAGATGGTTCTGTGTAACAAACCATGTGGTGCGTCAGGCTGCGTAAAACCAAAAGCTGAAAGATGCTAAAACACTCTGTAGATCCTTAGGAGAACTGCACTGTTGGGGGATAATTCTTTGTGGGTTTGTCACTATGAACAACATGAATTAGATCAGCTTTAAAATTTAGCAACATAGTTTTTTTTTTTTATCATCATTTATCATCCTATTATGGAGGTAGAATGGTGGCTCCTTTTCTGCAGAAAAAAATCTGGATATTGAAATAAATTTCTCAAAAAAAAAAAATAAATAAACTTGGTAAATGGTCAGCAGGAATGTAAAACATATGCAAGTTGTACTTAATGCACTAAAATATGCAAACTACTGAGAGATGACTTTACTTCAATAACAACAGCTGCTATTTTGCAATCCATTCAAGAAACAATTTGCACAACCAAATGCCAGAAAATGTCCACTGATTATACATATATTAAATTATAAAAGCGTTTAGGATTTCATTTTGGGCAGCAGGCTACACTTATACAAAAAAGACTCAACAAATGTGATACTGTGTGAGAAAACCGCAACAGTGGAGTCAGATCTTGCCACTGTCTTATCACCAAACTTCAATATCAAGCTCCCAGCCCTCTGGACTGTGACAGACACATTACAACTGGTGTATTCACTGAACTGTCCTCTTTACTGTTTTATTGGAACAGTCAGCACCTGTGCATTTGGAGGCTCTGCGCTGGAGGCTAGGAGGTCCCGGGCAGTTGTTTTTAGGTGACAAGGTACCTTTTAAACAGTAAGAGGATAGCACCGACTGTAGAGGTGGACAGAAATGAAACAGAACGAGGATATTATGTTCTCGGGAGAGGAAGGGCTCTCTGGTGTTTGTGCTGACGGAGCTGTTGAAGCAAAGCATCTCCTGCTTTAGTTTGTAATACAACCGGGCCTCAGGACGCAGTCTTTGATCATGACGATGTCTCTCTGCTCACAGCTATTGTTTGAAATTGAGTTTTGTCTGCAGCAATAAACAGAGGTGTCAGTTATGAAATCAGTCAGGGTTGGTCAGAGTGTTATCAATCGATTGGAAACCCCCTTATGTGATTTTTTTTCTTTTTTGGGGGGGCAGTTTAGTCCTTTATTTGTATAGGACAGACAAGACCTGAAGGGGTAGAGAGGGGGAAGGACATGCAGCAAAGGGCCACTGGTCGGAGACGAACCTGCGACAGCTGCATCGAGGAGTAAACATCTATATATGGTCGCGCGCTCTAGCAGGTGAGCTACCCAGGCGCCCGCGTGATGTCTTTTTAGGGAAACATATTCTTAATCCTTTTGTTTCAATTGGGCCACCATAATTGTGGTATTACTGATGCTATTAAGTCTTATTAACATTAAACCGCTTTGACAAGGGCACAAGATAATATCGGCTTGGCCCACAGGGAAGCAAATTATAAAGAAAGTTTGCGCGTTGTTCTCTCGTCCCAGAGTTTCTTTTCTAATGACACTGAGTCTAAATCTGTTTTCAGGGAGTCACAGCTGAATATAGTTCAGTATTTTATGCACAGGGTGTGATTTTCTCTAATCGCACTTTCCATCTGTCAGCCGACAAGACAGAAGGGGGGGAGAACTGTCGTTAGTTTTGGATAAGGGCTGCCGGTAGAAACACAGCCAAGAGGTGGTTCCAAAATAATGCCCTCGAAATGGAGACACGTGTTACTGTTTGCCATGAGAACAGACCTGGCAAATCGATTTTTCTGACCAATTATGCCAAAGCATGGAATGTCCATCATCTATAGCATTGCTGGCCTTTCATTTGTCAGCTAAATGTCATGTGTTCCTTTAGGATAGTTCAAATATTGAGCATGGAGGTTCATTCTTGATCATGGAAACAGGAGTTTGACCAAGGAAATGCTAACTTAAGATCAGATGGAGCGTTCAACCATATGTCAAGGTCATGATCTCATTCAGTTGTCATTCGTGACCATTTCCATAACAACCGAGCAAACTAGTGACCCTAACCTTGTGAATCTTATCTACCGTTTTTTTTCTCGGCAATCCACTGTGAAATTTTGTCTTTTAGCTTTCTGTCTACATCAGAAGTAGTAATGTGTTGCGTTGTGTAAGTTGGTATCTGCTGCTTGTGATCGCCTTGCGGCTGCATTTTAGCAAATATTTGACTAGTTTTCACAATGTGGTGCCGGATGGCCCAACCCGTTCTCACTCCGAACTCGTAGAATACGGACGTTTGGACAGTGGCTGTCAGCGTCTGAAGCGACGAAAAAAACGCCCTTCAGCGTGTTTGTATAACCGGGGAGGGCAGCAGCTACACAGGGTTTGAAGATGACGTAACACTAAGAGCGACTACGATAGCGAGTAGTATGTAAGCTGGAATTCCGCGTAGGGAGGTTGGTTGGGGTGGTGGACGGGTCAAACACAGGACTTTCACCCAGGAGACCGGGGTATGTGTCCCGCGTTTCACGTTTCCTAAAGTCGCTTTCTTCTTTTCCTAAACCCAACCGTCCTGTCATTCCCGTGTGTCACGGAAACGTAAGCCCTCCCACGACCTTTTCCTTAACATAACTGTGTCAAAAGGGACGCCAATAGTCCCGACCAAGCGCGTTTAGATAAAGCACGTTATATGACGCTAAAGGAGACTTTTAGCGTCAATAACAAGGACAAAGGCACCTGATCAAGCGTCCGTATTTTACCAGATGGGAGGGGGAAAATTAGACTTTCCACCGCGGTCTTACAAACACGTTAGCGAGCGCAAATTAGATCAGTTTGTACTTTCACATGGGCTTTATTTTTTTGTGATCCAATCTAAGGCTGCAACTAACCGTTATTTTCATTGTCGATTAATCTGTCGATTTGTTTTTCTTGAATAATCGATTAGTTGTTTGATCTAAACATGTCAAAGTGGTGGAAAATGTCAATCAGTGTTTTTCAAAGCCCAAGATGACGTCCCTTAAATGACTTGTTTTGTCTACAACTCAAAGATATTCAGTTTACTGTCATATAGGACTAAAGAAACTAGAAAATATTGAAATTTAAGAAGCTGGAATCAGATACAACTAGAACAAATCATAAAATAAAGACTCAAACTGATTATAAAAAAAAACAGTTGGTGATTTATTTAATAGTTGACAACTAATCGATTCCCCGTTTCATCTTTGCAGCTCCAATCCAACCAAATGTTTTCCACACGTTTGAGAAAACAAAGGCTCATTTTTGTATCATCAAATGTCTGCAGGATGTTTTAAACACTTGATTTTTAGAAATAAACAAGAGCATGGCATTTTTCATGGCATAAACTTAAAAATGGTGTAATTGAATATGATATCATATTGTTAAGAAAATATGTTATATATTTTGTTTTAGTTTTTGATCTAACTCATTTGTAAGGCTGCACATTAGTATGTCCACCCCTGTACAATTGTACCACAGAAACACATATTGGTACACTATAGACTGGTTTTAGTTGGAAAAAGCTGGTTATTATTACTGGCTTTCACCAATATCAACTATTTCAAAGGCTTTCAGCTCATCCCTGCTTTGTAATACGCCCATACATCATTAGACATCAAGCCAAACCTGCTCAGCTCCCTGCCTCTCCACCAGGTCAGTCAGAGATTCTCTGATTGGCCATCTCTTTATTATAGGCCAATTCAAAGCCCAGCTAAGAGGCCCCCCCCACCCTCAGCTTCATTCATTATAGATCACCTGCCCCCCACCTGCACGGCTTCATTACTCCCTCATTTACAGCTTCTCTGGTCTGCTGACTCTTCTTTTCTCCACACTGCTGTTGTCTCAAACCCCACCAGTGTCTCCCCGCTCTTTGTCCGCCTCTCCTCACATGCTTCTATCCTTCACTCACTACCCCCATCCTTCCTTCTCATTTTCACCATTAAGTATTTAACCCTTCATGCAGGCGGTCATTCTCACTGACAGCACATGACCGGGTGCAGTTTGTTGATTGCCTTTTAGTGCTTTAATCAGTCATTTCTGGGTCACTGAGCTGTGAAAGTCTGGATCGGCACCATGAGTGACCCCTACATTATCCCTCTCTTTGTCAAACACACGTACACTGTTTGTATCCTCAATACAGCACTCATTTTTTTCCCTCCCTCTGTTGAGTCACAAATTTTGCTAACCAAAAGGCTCTCCAAGGAGTTGACAAAGCAAATAATGAAGAAATAAAAAAAAAAAAAATGCCTCCATTGTTGTCCCAAGAGCCCAGAATGCTTTTTCCTGCCTTGTTGTAAGTGCTCGAAGAGTTGGAGCTTATTCAACCTGCACTCGTGTGTGTAATATTGCAATACGAATAACAAACTAATCCAACTATATTTAAGTATCATTATTGAATTCATTGACATTTTTCAGTAGGCTGGCTGTACTGATTGTTTTCCTGTCCTAATGTTCTCCTGCTGGTTTTGTGTTGAAGTTGGTGTTATTGCTTTTTTCACTGACCTTGTTAGGCACTCAGCAGTCAAGCCATCCACAGAAAATCAGTACAAACATAGAATAAGCTTAAGGCCACATCACTATCATAAATGAATATATATAAGTGTGTGTGTGTGTGTGTGTGTGTGTGTGTGTAATCCACTTAGCATCAAGTTTTCACCCTGTCTCTAACATATTTAAATACAATAAAAGTTAGCGCAACCTCCATCACCATTTATGTGTTTGTTTACTCAGGCTGGATGTGCATCAATTTCAGCTTTCTTTAAATGAAGGCAGATGGCGTGAGTCTGTATCCTACCCTTCAAAAGATTAGCATCACTTCTTCAGGATTGGTTATGTAACTTCTTAATTTTTTTCCCCAAAATGCAAGGATTTCTCAGGGTAATTGAGAACAGCAGATTGTCTGGCTGCACCAGATGTTTTTATATTCTGTTGAGCATATTCAAACAAATATATTCTGTGAATAATAATGTGTTGTTCGGTCCACAATTTTAGTCCAGACATTCATGGTTCCCAGAGGATGAACTCTGCTTTGGGGATTTCGTGACTTTTCATCCAGCGCCACCATGAGGTTGCCATTTTTGCTTCTTACTGAAATGCCTTCACACCTATTGAATGGATTACCATGACGTTTGGTATAGATATCCATGGGCCCCAGTGGATGAATCCTAATGACTGTGGAGATCCTCTGACTTTTCCTCAATCGCCGCCACACGGTTCACGTTTGTGGTTCTGAGTGAAATGTCTCAACAACTATTATTAATAATAATAATAATAATAATAATAATAATAATAATACATTGAATTTAGTGCTTTTCATGAACTCAAAGTCGCCCTGTAAAGGGCAGGGAACAAAACAAAGCACTAACTATTGGAAGGATGGTTTATTAATTGAAATTTGGTATGTCCATGTCCCCCCTTAGGATGACTTGTAGTAACTAGGGGTGTAAGAAAAAATGTATACACTTGAGTAGCGCAATATTTTATTTAGCAATACTGTAATACTGCAATACCGGGGTTTTTGGGGGTTTTTTTACGTGCAAAAATATTCATGTAAGACAGTGGTTCACGTTTATGTTGTGTTTAAACCCCCTACTGCTGGATGGCTATGCTGAGACACACCACTAGTGTCCTTGCCTAGCAGTGACCGACTTTTTGCTAGAAGCTAACAATGTAGCTATGGCTGAACTTTGGCCTACTTTAGCATATAAATATTAGCTCACTAAGAACCTGTGAACCACAATCCCAAACTGGCAGTTTGATTTTCTGTGTACTGAATTGTTTACTTAAACTTTTGACTTTTATGCACACAGTTTTTCTAAAATTATACATAAAAAAATCCCAATATATCGCCTTACTCACAGTATTGAAATATATTGCAATATATTGAATCGTGACCCATGTATCGTGATACGTATTGTATCGCCAGATTCTTGCCAATACACAGCCTTAGGGCGTTTTCACACATGAAAGTCCGAACCAAGGTTCATGTTTTTGTTACACTATACATTTGATCCGGTAAGTTTTGGTTTCACACTGCAGTTATGTAAGCGCACTAAAGATCTATATGTGACAAAACAACGTCCTGCCGTCATCACATACGTGAGCTGCGTCTCCAGATACTTGTAATTGATTGGTTTGTAGACGGGCTTCCTCGTCCTCTCTTATCCTCTCTCCGTGTCGGAGTTCTTTCAGCTGACTGCTGCTCTCCCCTACTGCCGCGGCTCTTTTTGTTTTGTTGTGATGTTGAGAAGCAAGACACGGGAACTTTCTTTCTGGAGAATTTATTCAGAGACAAACGGAAACCTACACTAACAAATAAACTGCTGATGTATTCTCAGCTCTGATAGCCGACAGCTGTCTGCTCTGAGCGCATTCACCGTCACTCTCTCATGTAGCCTACACACTAAGCACCGAGCTATTCTTTAAAGGAGCTTCCCCGGTCTCGTAACACAAGGAGAGCCTGCCGGAGCTTCTTGTATTTGGTCCGAATGTCCAAACCATCCAAAAAATGCTTTCACACTATAA
Organism: Sander vitreus; assembly: GCF_031162955.1. Taxonomy (NCBI): domain Eukaryota; kingdom Metazoa; phylum Chordata; class Actinopteri; order Perciformes; family Percidae; genus Sander; species Sander vitreus. The sequence goes on from NC_135863.1 coordinate 22,168,081, forward strand.
ACGAACCGGACCAAGACCACCTCTTTTTATCGGACCAAAATTTGGTCTTTTGATCCGGACCATGGTCCAGGGGAGGTTTCACACCTGTAATTTTGGTTCGGATCAAACTGAAAAGTCCGAAAGTCCGAACCAAATGAGGTATGTGTGAAAACGCCCTTAGTAGTAACTGTGGTGATCACTTAACCTTACCTCTAGCACCATCATCAAGTCATAACTTGAATGCGTTCAATACCTTGGTTCATGTACAAATACCTGCAAGACTAATTACATTCCTATTATTTACTCTAGCTGCATTTTGTGTTTAGTGCTAATTAGCCAATCTTAGCATGCAGGCACGCTAAATTAATATGGTAAACACTACATCTACTAAAGCATGTTGGCGTTGTCATTGTGAGCAAGTTAGTACGCTAATGTTAGCATTTTGTTCAAAGCACAGTTGTTCCTAAATACAACCTCAAGGAGCTGCTAGCACGTTTGTAGACTGTCGCTATAAAGTTGGCTAAATGCAATAAAGAGGTATACAGTATATACTATAATCTTTGATTGCTAGTCACATTCGGTCATCAGTGCTTTCAAGTAATTGTTTTAAAGATAGAGCTCACTCATTGCAGTATCTTGCACTCTGTCACTCAATCATTTTGTTGTGTGTGAGTGAAGCTGCAGAGAAGACGGAGCATTTGAGATTGTAAAACAACAGTGAATACAACGCTTGAACGGCGGAAGTCTGCCTGGGCGTCTGTATGTCTGCTGACCTTTTCATTCATTTCCACTCCCTCACAGAAAAAGAAGCGGCAGTCAATTTGTTTACTCGCATAACAAATTAATCTTGTGTTCATTAGAAAAGAATGTCGTGATCAAAGTGTCTCGATCACTTTGTTCACATATGTTCAAGATCCTTGCCCACATACTCCATCTTGAGATATTTTCATTGAGTTACTGCTGGGGATGTGAAATGCTCTATTGTTGTCATTGAAGCTGATTCGAGCTTTATGATTGTTACGCCTTCTTTGTGCAAACAAAAGCACAGCCTCTGTTTAAGACGAGGCGGCAGGAGTACACTTTATTCCAAAATCTTCCTCGGGGACAAACACATTTCTCTGCTGTGCCTAATTATTCCGTTGGGTTTCAGGGGTGGCTGGACAGTGTTTTAGGAAGCAATTCTCCAGGGATTAATTTCTGTCATGGTTTGCCTAATTAAGGTATTAACAAAATGTAATAAACTCTTGCCAGAGGATGCTTCCAAGCAGTGCATTGCTTATAGCTCCAGCCACCACATCAAATATGTATTTAATCGAAGTATAATGTAGTGGCTACACAAGATAAACACAGGGCTATAAAGCCCAGGGATCAATATAAGCTGTTTCTTTGTTTACTCTCTTGTTTGTGGTTTGATTGCCTTCTGGTCATTCCAGAAAGCAGAGAAGAAAGAGCAGAGAGGTAAAGAGAGTGAGAAAGCAAAGTCTTCATCGTCATCTCAACCACTACCACCACCACCATCATCATCACCACCACCATCATCATCATCATCATCATCAAACAGTTTTGTCCTTTTTGAAGAGTCTGTGTGTGAAGAGATCTGGTAAGCTCAAGCTTTGGGTTTATGAGGCTACAGTCCTTTTGATGTCAAGCCCACTGGAGAGTCAGTCTGGCTTCAACTATCCTTCAATGCCAAAGTCGGTCCCAAGCACACACAGCCAACATTAGCCTGAGTGTAACTCCTATACGCTGCTTTGAACAGGATGAGCACTTCAGCTGTCCCCACAGCACAGCAATTATGCCATCAATGAAGTGTGTGAAAACATCCGATGATTTGCATTAGATGAGTTGCGTCTTTAAACGTCTTTTCTTGACAGTGATCATTAAAGTTACGTCTCGTGTTTTCTCATTTCGTCTTAAATCAAAATGTAATTCCCAATACAACTTCACTGTACAGTGCTGTATGCTTGTACTGTTATGTACGGCACATCGTGGTTGGTTAAAAGTATTCTCATGCGTGGAAGTTGTGAGTACAATTGCACAAAAAAAGGCTTATGATATGGGGAAACACTGCTTTGTACAATGCAAAGTTTTATGTCAGAGTATGGTTTTTTTCCTTCTTTTCTGAATTTTTATCTCAACTGTTTTTTGGGGTCTTAGAAATAGACATTTCTCTCACAGCCAGTTGCTGAATAACTTTTGCACGCATTTAACTCTACCAGGCTCGACTAATGGTCTTCTTTCTGCTCTAACAAAGCTTTGAATAAACTGCAGACCATACATAATCCAGCTTTACAAGTGCTGACTATGGCCAGAAGAAGAGAATACATTAGACCTGTTTCAAAGTCCCTTTATTTGTTATTTTTATAATACACTTTAAGATACTACTCACTTTTTTAAATCACTCAGGCGGACCAGCACCTGACTACACAACACTTGTGTTTAAAGGATAAGTCTCATCTAGATCTTGCCATTCTTTGGCCTTTTAGCTGTTCCCTGGGCCAGGACTAATACCTGGGTTAAAGCAGCCTTTAGTGCCATGGTCATCACCCTTAGAACAGCCAGCCAGAGGACCTGAGGGCGTCGGAACCTGCTGACAACTTCAAATACAATTTCAAGGTATACTTTGTCAGCATAGCATTTACATAATGGCATTCATCAAATTTGGGCAGAATTAAGTATTATATACAATTGGACTTCATGATTTCACTTTTTACTCTTTATTGTTATTGTAAAATAACAATACGTTTTCCAATTGCTTACTTTAGATCAGGTAAATCTGGCCTTTATTTGCTGAGATACCTTACAGTACCATGGACCAGGACAAGAGTACATTTGGACCTGATGAGGAATCATCTTTGACCTCCTTGCTGCACTCTCAGAAACCAAAATCCTCGACCGAAATTATGTGTTGCGTGTCAGAAATAGAAGTGTGCCGTGTGGTATGCTCAGGCGGATTACCATTAGCTAAAGAAGGGGGCAGGTTTTACTGTCTCACGGAATAGAAAAGGCTTTGTTTATCATGTCATCTAGGTGAGATTAAAGATGCAGTTTCATGTATTACTGCTCATTATATGGGGATTTTTCGGGCTGCACTTTTTAGTAACAATGTCCTTCATTTCTGATGAGAAAGGGAACTTTTTTTTTATGGCAGATTTCATTTGTAGGACAGAAGACAGTTCTTTACTAGTATGGTAATGTAGTGTCCAAGACGTTATGTTGCTGTCTGACAAATGTTTTAGCAGTGCAGTTCTACTTTTGGTTTCTCATAAGTCCATGTGGGCTGGACACTTGTACTTACGGTATGTGTGGATGAAACAATCAGTTTTTCATATCACAATGGAACATATACAGAGACAACACATATTTCATAAAATGTATTTATAAAATGAGTTTTTTTGCTCGCAAGAGCATGTGATTTTTAAATGACAAATGACATTGTTTCAAATAGGTTGCCTTGATCTAGTCATGTTTTACAGTGGGTGAGGCGTTCTACAGTCTATAAAAAACCCTTTTGGAACTAAGATGATGGATGACATTTCACCATGCAACTTTTAAATGAGTAAGGTGGCGATGATTCCTCGTCTTACACATGATTTCCATGTGACTTCCCTATTATGTTGCTACTAAACCAGTTCAGCACCACAGACAGCTCCTTGAGTCCTGAGGGGCTGCAACGAAGCACTACTTTTTCCCTCTCACGTTATAAATAGTATACTGCTGGCTTATGGTGAAAATACACTGCATAAAAAAAAAATTTTTTGTTAAACCAACACAAAATAATGCAAGCAGCCCGAGTTCTGCTTAAATTATACAACTCTGCTGAACAAAGCGTTAATCTCCCTGCACGCGGCTTGGCGTCTCGTGGGGGATCATTATTCTTTATATGCAACAAAGCGGTGGGTCGTTCACGCTGCCTATGTATGTATACCAGCATCACTTTTACAAGCTCTTTTAAATGGCTGTAGGCATCACTCTGCAACTGCGCTTTTTTACAAGGATCATAATCATCCTTATGTTAACTGCCATGCAAAGACTACAATACCTTCAAGGCAAGCGGGGCATTGCTGTTTGTTTTTGGTCAAATCCTCAATCAGGCCTGCCAATTAAATCCTTGGCAATTTGAGCATTAAGCTAATCTAATTTGATAGTCTAAGCTAGCCCATTGCAAGTAAATCTCAGGTCATAGCTACACTGCCAAACAAGGTAATTCCTATCCCTAAGGTTGTTAATTACAGCGCTCAGACAAAAGCAAAACGGGATTATGGGCCCTTCAGTTGGGCTGAGATGCCAAATCACGTCTTTCTAAACAAACCCTCTCCCTCCCCCTTCCTCTCTCATAAATCACAGCAAGGGGGATACGGACTAATAGCTGTGTGGATGTTGTGTCCCGCATCAGATCATTTATCACTGCTGAACAAACGATGACACACCAGCGGGTCATCAGTCAGATAGACCGCTTGTAAATGTAGTTATATGACGCGGTTATGAATTAAGTTTTGGTGTTTGATGGCGTTAAGATGCAGGAACTTCTGGTGTTCTGTCAACCCTGAGGACCACAAGCACCCCCCCCTCTACTGCTATTTGAATAGAGAGCCTGCGGAGCACTCTTTTGTTCAGTAGCGCTCAGCTGCTGGAGAGGTGAGCACCACTCTGGCGCTCATCCACTCGTTGCGGCTGCTGCCTCGGCTCGTCTCCGGAAGAAGCGCGGTCACTTCTCGAGAGACAGTCACCCCACTTGCATGCAAAAGCGAAACCGTGCCTCCCGGTATCTGCCTCCCTGCGTTACACTCACAACTGCTTCGTTTTCACCCGCACTTGCAGTGCTTCTTATTTTTTTCTTCTTTTTTTTTTTTTACGTGTCGTTGGATGCTTGAGCTCCTCGCGTCTGTGGCGCTGTAGCACCTGCACCGTACAGACCGACGCTCCTGTAAGGCTACTGCATCGCTCTACATTCCTGTGGACTGGACGTTACTTCATCCGAAAGGTGAAGGCTTAAAGTTGTTTAAGCTGCTTTTTGACATTTGTTTTTTGGCGAGATGAAAAGGGCGTTTCACAGCTCATGTTCACTGCAGTCTGTGATAATTTGGAGATTGAGCTTGTCAGTACTGTCAAAGACAAAGATCTATGATCAGAATTGCAGGTGCACTATAAATACAGGATTGTGTAGCTTTTGTAAGAGTTTGGTTCATTCACTCCAAAAATGACTTTTATATTGCTCTGGTTAATGCTTACATGAGGCTGCTTTTCAGAGAAATAAACCGTTTTGCCATGTTGTAAATGTATTATTTATATTTGATAAAAGGCCGTTGTTTTCACTTATCTTTTTATCAATTCGTCAGTTTCTCGTAACCAAATTTGTGGTACCACATGACTTAGGGAAATAAGGGTTGTTGGAAACATAAAACCTACTATTGTCTCACATATTGTACCCCTTTCGTCATGTATCTGCCCGTTTGCATGATGTCATGACTGTCCAAGTATGGTGCATTTTGAGTAATACATATAGTATCCTGGAGTATCATTCCTTCAGTTTCCCGTTTGAAAGCTGCTTATGTTGAACAACTTCAATTTTCAGCCTAACAGGGTCCCTATTTGATTTGGATCTGTGTGACCATCATTCCACCTCTTGTAGTAAAGCCCCACGTCTTCCCGCTGTAAGCCTCCAGGTGAGCCAGATAGGGACGGAGGGAGCTGTCGGCTTGGGAGAAAGTCAGTATAGACAGCAGCGCAGCCAGGGCTGTCAGTGCCATCAGGGAACCAGAGAGGGGAAACCTGAGACATTATCTTGGATGGCACTTACACTCAAATGGGTCTCTCAATTATTTCTGTTGGCGGAAACTTTGCTATAGGCTACACACTGATCAGAGTGGAGGAGGACCGAGCAGGGCTGCCTTTAGTGGGCGATGAGGGATGTTGGTGTGGGTGGAAAAGAAAACAATGTTCCACTTTGCTTTTTTGTCTGCTTGTCTTCATTTTCCGAGTGTATGGCAGTGTGTCAGATAGAGGATGGCAGCGAGGGTAGGAGCAGAGTTGCTCATGCCCCCCTGGGAAATTAAGCAGAAATTCATCCAAGCAGTTTGTCAAATGGTTACTCGAGTCTCTCTCTCGCTCCATCTCTTTCTCTTTCTTTAACCTCCTTATTCTGTGTTTCTCTCAATGTGTGTGCCTGGTATTAGCACACACATGGGCGCTTCATGTATACACACACAGTCTACCGACAGTATCTACAAGCTGTCTGTGGAAGAATTGATCCCACACTCATTTTCTATGATATGTTATCCCCTCCCAACGGTCGTCCCCAACGTCATACCACACACGTGTGATCCTGTATTTGGACTTAGCATTGGCAGAGTGATCCTTATTGTGCGGGGCCAAGCCAGAATCTGCAGAAAGGCTGACTGATGGCTCTTCTGTTTCCCAGCTGATGCAGAGCAACACCACAGAGATCACAAAACATCCAGCTTCATTTTCATTTTGTGACTGGCTTTAGATAACATTTTCCCTTGTCACTAGTTGTGTGTGTGTGTGTGTGTGTGTGTGTGTGTGTGTGTGTGTGTGTGTGTGTGTGTGTGCGTGTGTGTGTGTCTGCTGGATTTTTCTTCTCTCTGCCTCTTGCACTCTCATGCATATTGTAGAAGATCTCCATGTTTATCTTTCCGTGTCTCTCCCCTCTCGTCTGTCCGTTTCTTTTTCTCTTGTCTCGCTCCGTTTGGACTCTATCACTCTCGTACTGGATCGCAGGCTCTGCTGTTAACACCATTGTTCTCAGAAGAGGTTTTCTTGCCAGTTCGCTGCCCCCTTTTTCACATCTTCTGTGTGATGAGGCATTACAATGGATGAACAAGATTCCTTTCGGGAGAGGTTCACTGCTTCTTGGTGGCTCTATTCCAACTGTGGTCAAGGCCAAGAGCAGCTCAGAAATGTTAACGCCACACCTCAGGAGGAAGAAGAAGAAAAAAGAGAGAATTCTACAGAAATATCTGCTCTTAGCACAAGGTTGTGTTGTTACATATTTCAATACTGTTCCTTTGCTGCCTGGCTGCGCTCAGCTTAGTGCAGACATTTGTAGTGAAGTATGTGAATGGGCAAGAATTCAATTTTGCACTTGAGTAATGTCCAAGCAAGTGAATGGGAAACTGTGAATTTTTACGAATGTGAGACATTAATATTCCTACAATGAACCTTCTGCTATGCTTAAGACAAACAAAGCCACTCTGGCTCGAGATGAAACAAGGGAGAGCAGCCAAGCAACTGCACAGTATCGGCGCGGAGGATCTCTGGGCTTGAGTTAGTCTGTTTGACTGGTGAGGGCCTCCAGCTACAAATCCTATAGTTGGAAGCTTGTGGTGTTATGAGTCAGTTATGCTGCTTTGGCTAATGGCTTTAATCCTTGTAGAAAAAGAAAAAGAAAAAGACATTCATTATTAAGTGTTGTTTTGTGTCTTTGCTGAAAGTTTAGTGCCGTCTGCTCAATGTTACAAATGGATGTAGCTTTTTTTTGGCTACATGTAAACTGAAGCGTTGAGAACTTTGTAAGTGTACAGACAGTTTATTAAAAAGATAGTTTAGAAAGACAGTACCGTTCACGTATACAGGAGGGCGCCATCTTGGGAAAACAGTCACGACCAGTCGAACGACGAACGCCTTGGGAAACCCAAGGGGGTAAACTTCTCCTCGGAACGCGTAGCTCCTATGGCGCCATTTTGATGCTAACAAGCCATCACCTCCCGTTAGCATTCCATTGACTGCCATTCATTTTGGTGCCACTTTGGCAGCGAATAACTTTACATCTGAAGCGTTTAAAGACTCTATTTGTCCATTGTTTATTTCTAAAGAAACACGACAATGTATAAAAGGCTCCATTACCTTGTATCTCACGTTATGGCTCCGTAGCAGACGTTTTTATAAAAATAGGCTAACGATTGTGTCATAGCCACACGACTTACTGTCGCATAGTAGAGGAATTACCGTATAGTACAGGAGAAGCTCACAGGCAGTTTGGACTTACGTTAGCTGTTTAAGTGTAATTACTAATGTTAAGTAGCATTTTAGTTAGCAATAATTAGCCTGTGCCTATGTTATCTCCTTGCATATACCTACGCTCTCCGTCTCTGCAAGATTGGGAATGATTGAGATTTCTCTTGGCACAGCTACCAGAAGACTTACAGCTTTCAGACACGTTGCTCACGTCACATTTACGTCATCTCTCTGAGTTGGAGGCTGCGCAGCTACGCTCAGCCATCACCGGAAAAGTGCTTCTAATGGCCTTCACTGGTGTGTGAACAAGTGACAGTTCAGCTCACGTCGCACGGCGTTCGTCATTAGACTGGTCGTGACTGTTTTCCCAAGATGGCGCCCGCCTGTATACGTGAACGGTACTGTCTTTCTAAACAATTTTTTTAGTAAACTGTCGGTACACTTACAAAGTTCTCAATGCGTCGGTTTACATGTAGGGACCCTCATCATGCTACCGTGGAAGTGTGGCACTATTTTGAGCCTTGTTAGTCGTATAGAAATAGCAATTTCTTTTTACTTTACCCTTGCCCCTACAACTAGCGTTATAAGCTAATTAGCGGTTTGCGATAAAACTGGTCACATTCGATTAGCATGAAAACAACTCCCAGAGAACGGACGACCTCGGTACACATGTGTTATTAACCCCTAGGTTCATTTTGCGTCGGATTTGTCCTTTAAGCAGTGAAAACGCTCAGAGCAGCCTACACACACATTCAATTCTGTTTGTGTTCTGTTTGGATAAATGATCGGGAGAGTGTGTGCTTAGAACCGTTTGTTAAGGTTCAGGTTTATGTTTGCACATGTATGGGGCAGTGGAGCCTGTTAGCCCATAGTTCATCTTTTAGGCTTGGTTCCACTTGGCACGTCCATTCCCCCAGTCACAGGGTTGTTTCATCGGCTTAATGAAGGCTGTACCTTTGTTCACCAGAGGACGTCAATCTGCTTGATCGACAGCTCGGCGTCCTTCCACTCCTCCCACCTGACACCGCCAAGCAGATGGAGCTGAGCCTAAGTGGGCCAATGCTAGCTTTGCCTTGGCTAATAATATAATAGTCTGGCATTAGCCATATTGAACTAGCCGCTGCATATAGAGCCAAGCAAATGAGCAGCGCAGCTGGGCCATCATGGCCAGTGGCAGGGCAGACAAAGCCCAGGAGGCACAGAGGCAGAAAAAAAAGGTAGTTTACCACAATCCCTCCAGACACACCTCGTGAATATTCATCAAAGACCCTCCTACCCCCTCTCCTTTTCAAGCCCAGCTCTGCACCCTTCTCCCACCAAATGTATTATTCAACGGAAGCATTTTCCCTATTAAATACTATAAATAAATAACGACATATGGTAACAGTTTTTGTCTGCTGAATTAATGACAGGGGCACAGTCGAGTATCTTCCAGTGATTGGAGGAGGGGGTGTGGAGGGTGGATTTCCTTTCAGCTACCTTTCCTCTGCTGGCCTTTTCCTTTGTCTCACCAGTTGGGTGCGATGCTTCCTTTGTTAAAGTCAGGTGGCATGGTGTCAGTAGAGCTGAATTGGATGGCGTCTCGATCAGTCGCCTCCTAAAGCACCCCGAAGAAAAAGTAAACACTACCCAGCTGTTTGTTTAAACATTATGCCAGTGTTTTTCCTGTCTGAGTTAATCTTCAGAAAAACAAAAAGCTCCCTGCGGGCTCCTTACGTATGTGGTTTCAGCACCGGACAGCTCCCGAAGCATTGCTTCTTAAGTCTACCTCATAGTTTTTCTCTTTCCCGGTTAACAAAAACTCGACAGGGCATATCTTCACACACAATGAAGCACTAAAAGATGCATCACTCATGGATATGAAGTATCTAATGTTGGCATCATTGTTGTACAGGCTCTATCTGTCAGACTCTGATGAGCTGGTAAACAGGGAGTGCTTGAGAAGCCTACAGATGGCCAATCTTTTCCACTCTCGTGTGCCACCGTTCCCAAAGGAGAGGCGCATTTTGTTGTGTGTGTGCAATTGTTCCATTGTAATTTGTAGGGGTACAAAGTCATCCCCGGAATCTGAGGAAAATGGGAACTAAAGCTAAAGGAAAGCATGACATAAGTGGGTAGGAGAAGTGAAACGTAAGCCATTGTTACTGAGAGTGATTTCTGTCTGTCTTCCTCTACCTCACCCTGCCTGCCTGGATTCAACACAGCAGGGCTATTTATGAAGCCGAGGCACCAGTGTGATACTTATAAAGCTCTCCTCGCTAATCAGATATCTAGCTCTGGGTTTGCAGAAACCACTCACGTGGATTTATGGGAGAGATCATCAAAGTTGTATAATTAATTTCATTCAGATTCCTTGCAGCCAGGTCGACTAATCCCTGCATGCTGACTTCCTATTGTATGTGATGGTTTTGTTTGTGTGTGCAGGTTTTTGCATGTGTGTAAGTGCAGTGTTTGACTTCTGTTGTTATTGATATTGGTTAATAATTTTTAGTCGCACAAAGTAAGACACAATGCGACTTTCCCTCCCTTGTGTTATTCTAACAAATACTGAATGGTGACGGCTGAAAGAGCATTATGCCTAGAATGCCTCAGTGCATAATTTCTGTAAAATATTGTGTCTTCAAAAGGTTTGTTGTTGGTGTATTTTGTCGTTAAGGAGAAGAAAAAAAAATCTGTTCTGCTTTTTATTCGATATTCCAACCAGAAAAAACAGGTTTCTCTAATCCTCCCGTCTGTCTCCCTGTAGGCACAGAACTGTGAATCATATTTTTCTTAAAGGTTTTTATCGTTGTGGTAATACTGCCTTTTAATGTTTTCACAACACTCAATTTATTTTTTTGGATCGTAATGCTACATACATTCTAATAAAGCCAGAGGCAGACAGACACACCCAATCGTTGTTGTTTTCACTGAAAACAGAAAATGATGCTGGAGGAAAAGTAAAGGGATCACTAAAGACATTAGGATTCATCTTTTGGTTGAAATGGCAATCCATTTAATAGCTGTTGAGATACATGAATATCAGTTTGGACCAAAGTGGTGGACCAGTTTGACAGAGCCATCGCAAGAGCCATGCGGCTAACATAGAAACATTAAAACAACAAAGACTAAAGCCCTTTGGTGAAAAAGCCGTCAATAGACATTCAGACAGATGAGAGACTGAAGGAGATACAGACATAGATAGTTAAAAAAAAAAAGCAGCGACAGCTGGCCGACCTTCAGCCCTCACCAGGTGGATTGTTTTGTGTCCAAACTCAGCCTTTTTGTGACACTTGGATTTGTGGTCCTTGCCGGTTAAGCCACCTGACAGATATCAGCAAAGATTCTCCTTCAGAGGTTTGCCCTGTGTGTGTGTGTGTGTGTGTGTGTGTGTGTGTGTGTGTGTGTGTGTGTGTGTATACATAAGCTTGAGTGTATGTGGATAGGCCAGCAGAATCCAGAGATGTGCTAAGCTGAACAGAAGAGCTATGAAGCTTAGAAAGAGAATGAATATCTATCTATCTATCTATCTATCTAAACTAAGATTTAGTTTACGTTATGTCTAGTCCTCTGTCTCTCTATAATAAACAGCAGTGAAATAATTATGTGTGACCCAGTCCCAACCAGACTTTGCTTCCTCACTGTGTGTGTGTGTGTGTGTGTGTGTGTGTGTGGTGTAGTGTAGTGTAGTATTGGTCGAAACTTTAAACTTTTGTACTTAGTTTGTAAACAGACCAACAATTTTTGAGGAGGAAGGCCATTTAGTTTGCCAATGTTTCTTGCATTGTTCAGAAGAAGATTGCATTTTAAAAGTGTAATTTTTCCTTAAAATCCTCCACTGTGTTTTGTCAACACAGAGCAAGCAAAGAAATAAAAACACAATTGTTTGTCGGTCAGCCAATAGACCGACTGAATAAAGAGGTCGCTTTTTGTGGTCGCACATTTTAATGCAGACAAATCCCCCTCGGTGGTTAGAGTAGCTGCTCTGCTCTGGCCAATTCAAAATGAACTGTTGGGGTGGTTCTAAGTTCTGTTTTGTAATTAAGTGTCACGCCGCAAAATGAATACAAAAGAAAACATGTTGTGGAAGATGCAGAAAATGAAGAGACGCTGCTGCAGTCACTCAATCATGACTCAGCCAGAGGCCTGTACTACGAATCAAGATCAACATGCCCTGGATTTATTTCAGTTACCCGGCTTCACCTAACCTAACAACCGCGGTCCCGCATAACCTGTGTCACGACGGTGGTCAACAACTAGTTCAGTCAACCCAGGGTTTCCCAATCCAGCGACGCGCGCGTTCACATAAAAGAGGCGGCGTTTGCACAGCACGACCAATCGCAAACATCTACCAGAGCCGCATATTTTACATAAGAAGAGCAAACTTTAATTCTACATAAATATGAAGAACACAGGCACGTTTTTACAGGCAAAACGCAATACAGTCGCTGCTTCCTAAAACAGGAGGAAAGCTGGCAAAAAATAGCCGACGCTGTAAATGCGTAAATCACAACGCTAATCAATATCTTCCCCATCAGTCAGGCACAAGATCGGACCATAATTACACTTGTGCTTTCCATAAACTGCCGTTGCTTTATCCTTTTATTTCAGTTGCAACCCTGGAAGTGAGAAGTGATCGTGAGAGCAAATAAAAAATATAAAAACATAATTCAAACCGATGTGCGCGATGGCAACACACGGCTCAAGATGCCGATAGCCTATATATAATTCCCTCCCATTAAAATCTATATATTTCATAAAAATACCCATCAGGGAATGTTAACGGGGTTGTCGGTCTCTAAATGTTTTAACTTTTATGAGCGCATCTCTCTCTCTCTCTCTCTCTCTCTCTCTCTCTCTCTCTCTCTCTCTCTCTCTCTCTCTCTCTCTCTCCGCGCACCGAGCTCCGCCTGATCTTCTAAGAATGGTGACGCCGTTATCAATCGAGGATTGATTGGTCACTAGGCGGTCCCTTTTACACCGGTTGTCCTCTATTCTCTAATTTAACCTGCTCCCGACCAGGTTAGGTGTTCAGTGTTCAGTTACCACGGCGATTTAACCCGGTAACTAGTGATCCACCGTCGTGATACACAAAACCCTGGGTTGAACCTGAAGTTACCTCGTTAACGCCAAATCTTGCTTCGTTGTACAGGCCTCAGGAATGATATAAATCAACTATCTGTGTTGTGTGTGTGTGTGTGTGTGTGTGTGTGTGTGTGTGTGTGTGTGTGTGTGTGTGTGTGTGTGTGTGTGTGTGTGACACTGACTGACTGACTGTTTGTGTGTGGGCCTTTCTTGAGTGTGAATTTGCAGTATACATATCTGCTTCCTCTCACCTCTCTCACGTGTTAAATAACGTTAAACCACAATAACCTGCCTCCCCTTGTGTCCTTTCTCTGCACGCTTTCTCTGTGCTTTTCCTCTCCGCTGCAATTAATGAGTCTGTCTGTCTGTCTGGCTGTCTGTCCTGATAATTACCCTTGGTAAGTAGTGCTGGAGCCCTCCGGTTTGCTCCCAGATCTCTTTGATAAATTTGGCAACTGTTGCTGGGTCACCTCTAGTGACTTTGGGTGCTTGAGACTTGGCCCGCGTGTGTGTGTGTGTGTGTGTGTGTGTGTGTGTGTGTGTGTGTGTGTGTGTGTGTGTGTGTGTGAGAGATAGAGAGGCTCGTCTGAGAACATTGCTATCCCCAAATGTCCAGCTCTGTGCTCAGATTGATTGGGCACTGCTGTCTGTGATGTGTGTGTCTGTAATCATTCTCTGCACTGGACTATTGGCATAGCTGTTGATCACTGACCACTGTCTGTCATTGTGTCGGGAGGAGGGGGAGTTACTGTAGCTGCACCGTGTGAGTGCGTTCATTCATAGATAATCATTGTTTTACTCTGACTGTTCTTATCTGTGTTTACTTCCTCAGTCCAGCCGTTATATTAGCGTCCCATCGGCTTAGTGGAGAGCAGCAGAGAAAAAAAAGAGCGGCTTGTTCTGTTTTCTTTTTTTTTTTTAAGGCGTATTTGTAGTAAAATGCCTCGCTCTGCTCATTGCCTGTCTTTGCTTACAGTAAATGTAGGCCGCGACGTGAGCTCTCATAATGCTCGACTGCCCACTTGCTCGCTGATTTTGTCATGCAGACATGCAAACCCTCCTCCAAAGTCCAAACACACTCCCACACACTGAAAAACACAAGGGTTATCTGAGCTTGCTGAACCTCAGGCGTTTGAGGCCGAGCCCTAATTGGACCTCATCTTAGCGTGACCTTCATTGTTTTGACAGATGGGGGATCAGAAGGAGACACTCCAAAGCTTTGGTTAGCACCTCTCCTCTCGCTGTCAAACTGCCAGGCTCAACAGTGGAGGAGGCTCGCGCCTGCAGTCATTAGCTGCCTCCCAAAGCTTTTCCAAAAGAATCAAAGCTGTCTAAAGCTGTGGAGTGAAAGTTTTAGCACTCACCTGTGGAAAGTGTGTGTGTGTGTGTGTGTGTGTGTGTGTGTGTGTTTGTTTTGTTTATGTCTTGGCTGTGGTAGCGCAAGGACCGGCACCCAAGAATTCCAAGGCGGTCCAAATAGCGAGTCAGCTCCACAGCACGTGATGTGGTTTACCACTGAGCCATTAGCAGTCAAGCTGTGTGTGCTTCAGGTGTTCTCAGAGGGAATGGAGAAAGAAATTCTCCCCGCCGCAAAGCACACTGTCTTTAAAAGCTCCCCTGTGATTTATTAGGAAAACTTTTCTTCAGACGGCCCACCTTCACTCCATAGTTAGAACCTATAGATACAGAGTTTAGCACACACTCATGCACTCACTGCTGAGGTGGCAGGAGAGCAATTTGGAGTGGATTTAAAGTGGCCAGTGGAGCTTCACAGTGGCTCATTGCGAAAGATTCTCTTCACTGAATTGTGTGAATATGTTTGTGCGTAGTGCTGCAAACATCATTTAATCTCAACATGAGGAAATCACGCACTCATTCTTTCTTCCCTCGTCTGTCTCCTCCGTCCTCCTGGCTTGCATCTCTGTGAATGCAACGCATCAAGGTCACAATTGAACTTTCAAGAGGCCAATCCCGCAATCACGCTCCTTGATTGCGCTGTTTACTCTTAATCAGGATCTCAGACAGGACAGCGCCGTCTTCAACAACCCATCACCTCACACCGCAGCAATCACTGCGTTTGTCGTTTCTTATGTATCACTACAAACAGCCTTAATTGGCTGCTGTTTCTTTCCCCCTCGACCACACTGCTTCTGCTGCTGCTCATGAAGAAGCTGCTCAGGATTAATGGCACTTTTTAAAATGCAGACTGGAATTAGCATTGTAAATGAATTCTCAAGATTGCGATGTGACTCTTAAGTGTCATTTATAGATGGCGGCTTTTAAATGGAGGTGCTCTAGTTCAGTGTTGTGTGTCCCCCTGGTTTTATGTCCGGGATGAGCTTTGTTTAAACTGCAAACCTGCGTACCATTCAGCAGCGGTGTCCAAAGGGCTATTACCTTTTCCTAAAGCCAGGAGCTCAGGCTGCTCATCTTGTCACAGCCGCGGATCTGACTGCCAGCTCCCCAGGCCCCCTGTGGCATCTGCTCTTTGCATTTGCCGCCAGATAAATGAGGTGTTTGCTTTTCTTTGGCAGAGCGGTACCTTTCAGAAGGTCAGCGAGGGTGGCTTCGCTGGGGAAAGTGAGCTTTGTTGATGTGGCTCAAAACTCAGCTCTTTAAAGGACCAGTAGCTCTGAATGTGTTAGCCCATTAACCACAAATCATGTATGCTTTAGCTTACTGACAACCATTTCCCTTTAAGTATGTAGATGGATTTCCCACCTTCCCCTCAGCACTCGGTCTCAATGCTTTACAGGATGAAACTTAGAGATCAGACATTTAGTCTAATTATCCTCTTTTTGTAAAAAGGTAATGGAGTTTTTAAACCTTTAGGCATTTATGGCCCTTACAGTACAACCTCCATCTTTGGATAGTTTGTCTCCCAGACTCAATTTTCTAAAAACACAGTTTCCTGATTTTTAATAGTTTTTTTAGCTGCCACTTCTCAAAAATGTTGATTTGACAGCTTGCCTTTTGCAAATTACTGAGCAGAGTTTTCAAGAGTCAAGAGTTTCTGAGATAGAAATTCATTCTGAGCTGACATAAATTATAAAGTGGTTGAAAATAACTTTAAAAACATATGGTATGCGTTGGGAAACTGATTATCCGCACCCTAAAGTATTTTTAGCAGTATGGCTCTTTGGATGGCTAGGTCCGTCTGTTGGTTGGTTGGTCAGTCTGTCCACCATTTTGGTCCAGACTGAAATGTCTCAGCAACAATTGGATGAGTTGCTATGAAATGTCTTGACTTTACTTTTAGCGCCTCCAGCATCTGAAAGTGTTCTGTCGTCCATTTACTCATTGGGTTTTGCATAAGAAATCTTGTACTGTACACGCTTGGTTCCAAGCCAATTAGTCCCCATTACTTTGGTAATCCCCTGACTTTCACTCTAGCGCCACCATGAGGTTGACATTTTTAGTTTTGAGTGAAATATCTCAGCAACTATTGGATGGACATAAGGAAAAACAGGGTTGAAAGCTTTGTGGCACAGTGTGAAAAACAGTAATAATGAGGTGGAATACACTGTGTTTAGAGGAATATATCAAAGTGGGTGCACAGTGGGATATATTGTGTTATCCACTGTATGATTTAAACCATAGGCCATAGGGTTTAGAACAAATGTCAACGGAATATCAATGCACATTTGTGACAGACTTTATGAGTCTGTCATTTCTTTTTTTATCAGTATTTTTGGCCAATTTACCCTTATACAGCAGATAACTGACAGGGGATGACATGCAACAAAGGTCTCCACCAGGGTGCCCAATCAGTCTGCAATTTCAACTGCATTGCCACACAGACTTTTGACAGGAAAAAAACATTTGGGGTTAGGAGAAATCTGCTCTGCTAATGGGTCCGCCTGTTTAAACCTTGCGTCTACCTCCAGAGAATCTTGCTTGCTTCTTTTTTTACAGGAACGCAAGAGATCTCTTTGTTGTGCCAACGTCGTCAGTCAGCACGTCTGTCCTCAGTCAACAGATGTTTTTATATTCTTCAACGCCGTGCTACAGCGACCCCTCCACTCATCCATTTATCCACAGCTCCATATTTCCCTCCCTCTTCCGTTTCTTTCAATTAAACCTTGCGGCTGATCATTTACTTAACAAAGCTCCCTCCGGCCCCCCGTCACTGCGCTCAGCCTCTGCGTGGAAGTGCATTTTGAAATAGCGCCAGGTGTTTGTTTTTTCCTCTCTCAGTAAACATTGTTTGATGACTTAAATTAGCTTTGCTGACGCTTCCTCTTTCAGAGATGAGGCACCCTAATGGGAAGAACAATGCAACTGGAGGGGCCTGGTAGAGAAAACAGCAATGGCACACTGCTTGAACATCAAGCCTTTGGATTCATTGATGGAATTCATGGTCAGACTTAATGAATTCTTAAGACTGTTCACGCCTCTGTGCTTTGTGGCGTCGCTCACTCTGTGGCCTCACTGGAAGTTTTTCCTCAGCTAACATTTACATCACCTTTGGTCTAAATGCTTGCATTTGGGGGAATTACTATAATTGTTGGGTCTTTGTAAATTATAGTGTGGTCTAGGCCTTCTCTATCTGTAAAGTGTCTTGCGATAACTCAGTAACACTTTACTTGACGGTATCTACATAAGAGTGACATGACACTGTCATGAACACATGAACCCTAACTCTGACCCTAACCTTAACTTGTCTTGACAAAAAAAGAAGCGTTATGTCATGAACGTTTATGACTTGTTTATAATGTTTATGACACGTTCATGATAGTGTCATGTCACTCTTATGTAGATACCGTCAAGTAAAGTGTAACCAGTAGCTCTTCTGATTTGATACTATGAATAAAATTGAATTGAATTGATCTAGCCTTGGTTTGCAGCTAGCTTCTTTTGTGTATTATATTGGAGCAGCCCGGGCTTTCATGTTTGGTTGTCATTTATTATGCCTATGTAAAAAATGAGCATGTAAGGTAACAAGACATGACAAGCTTTTATTTCTTACAAATATCACATATAACACAGTAGAATGGGAGAGCACCAAGAGAATATCCATAACCCCCAATCCCATCTGTCTCTCCTCCCTTCCTTTTCCCGAATCTCAAATCCACTGATGCCATATCACGTGTGTCATGCCAGCCACCTGTATCATTTTGTGCGGACACACTGCACCACAACACTTTGCACCACCGTTCACACCCTTTTTTCCACCGTGTACGCCTCAGAAAAAGTAGTATTTCCCTTTGCCCCACGGCACATGCAGCTACTGTACCTTCACTTCTTCTCTTGTCAGGTGATAGTAGGTATTCTTTTTGTTGTCTTGTAGCTGTCCCAGTGGATGATGAAAAACTATTCTTAGGTAGAAAATTGACCATTTCTTTCTTTAAATATTATAAAGATACATTGAAAGTTGTAGTCAGGGAGTTCAGCGCCGCACGCTAAATTCTCATAATGTGCTTCATGTTATGTGTCTTAAAGGAATATTTTGACACTTTTGGGAAATACACTTCTTTGTTGTTATGCTCAGACAAATAAGCGTATGAAGCTACAGGCAGCAGCCGCTTAGCTTAGCATAAAGCCTGAAAACAGGGGGAAACAGCTAGCCTGACTGTCCAAAGGTGAAAGAATTTATGATATGGCTGTAGCTTCATACCGTAAATTGGATGTATAATATGGAGGACATTTTAAGTTTGCATTAACTGGGAAGCAGGTGAACTCTGATACAAGGTCCAAATAGGTCCCATTGAGGTACATAAATAGAAAGAATGTACGATATATAATATACGGACAGATATGAGAGTGGTATCAATTTTTTTATCTAACTCTCGGCAAGAAAGCAAATAAGTGCCAAATAATTATAATAATTTGCCAAAATGTTGAATTGTCCTTTTAATATATTGCACAGTCCTGGTGACAAAGCACTTCCTTTTCTCTACTTCTACATGTGTCTCTCAACATTGTGACACTTTGATATTGTGCCACAATGCTCCCTCTTTCTCTTTCTGTTAACTGTTACGCTGTTATATGTTGTGAGCTGATCCTGACACTTTCTCTTCATTGTTATTGTGCGTGAAGAGTCTGCAGACGGTACTGAGATTGAACTGCTATCAGGAACACATTATCCACACCACAGGCTGGAAAATATGTCCCCTTTCTTTGTGATGTTCTCTTTTTTTTTCATTCAGTGCATCCTTCACTCCTTTTGGCTTTGCCTCTTCCTTTGAGTTCCTCTTTTCCTCCAGCCAATTCACCTGCCATCATTCACCAAACAGCGAGTCAGTACAGTCAGGGCAGAGGAAAGGGGAAGAAAACACGAGAGAGGAGAGAATTTTTTTTTTTGAAATTTCTAGAAATGCAAATTCAAATGCAGCTGAACTTGCTGCTTGGTCTCAAAGATATTTGACCGGTCATCCAAAGTAGATATTCTATAACCTGAATGACTTAGAATCTTGACCACGTATGAGCCCAGGGAGAGCGCAAGCTGCATCGCTAAACACACATTCCCGATATTTAACCCATCATTACTTGTGAAATGTGAGCGAAGCAGGTTGTTGTTCCCGGAGATAATTACAGACCATGTCTGTAATTTTCCACAGTTGTTGTAGTAGGACCTTTTATTCGATGCATGACTCCTCCCTCAGAACCACAGATCATGTTGGTAAAGTCCCTCTACAGTGGTAATGCACGAGTACTGCCTCTGGCTGTGTGTGGTTGTGATGAGATGTGTAATTAGCTGAAGCAGCCTGACAAACTGCTGCAGGTGCATGAGAGATGAAGGGCAGTGAGCCAGGAGAGAGGTCAGGAAGAGAGGAGAGGAGAGGAGAGCGTTATTGTAGCCTATAAAATTCAAGGTTGATCCAGTGAAATCATATTTCATTGTTTGTTTCTATCTCAATGCCAGAGCCCATATCTAAACTCTCTCTCTCTCTCTCTCTCTCTCTCTCTCTCTCTCTCTCTCTCTCTCTCTCTCTCTCTTTATGTACTCTTTCCATGTGCGTGATTCAAGGTCATTCTCATCAAGTTTGGATATACAGACCGCTGCAGTATTAAGACTAAATAGCAAGGGGGGGGGAAGGCTACAGTACGAATCAGCCAGTTTGTTTGGACCGCCAAGAGTCCAGGTGGAAGAGGTGGAGGTTAACATCACCGATCAGGGTAATTAATTGCTCCAATTTAGTCATTAGGCGTTGAGTTGGAAGTGAGAGCTGACACCTGCAGGGTCTCTGGAAAAATCGCAAAGAAAAAGAGAGTGAAAGAGAGAAGGAGAGAGGAGGCAGGGCAGAACATTGCCCATGTCGTTTTAAACTGTGTACATAAACAATGGATCAAATTTAATTGTGCTCACGAAATAAGTAATGTTATTCTCACTGTAGTAGGTATAGGAGATGTGTGCGTGTGTGTGCGTGTGTGCGTGTGTGTGTGTGTGTGTGTGTGTGTGTGTGTGCGTGTGTGCGTGCGTGCAGCCCTTGAAGAAAATTCTAACAGGTCCCTGGAGTGAGACCTTCACTGGGTCTACTTCTGTGCAGACTCTCATCATTTCTCCCAGAGGGAGGAACAGGGCAGGAAATTGTAGAGAGAGAGAGAGAGAGAGAGAGAGAGAGAGAGAGAGAGAGAGAGAGAGAGAGAGAGAGAGAGAGAGAGAGAGAGAGAGAGAGAGAGAGAGAGAGAGAGAGAGAGAGAGAGAGAGAGAGAGAGAGAGAAAAAGTTGGTAGAACCACATATGATATTAACCAAATATAATAGCTAATGTGCCACTACTTGAAGGTAATGTGACTGTTATTCTGCACAAAGACTTTCACAATAGTGCCATTACTGACAATGTATATGTTTCTAAAAGATTTAGTTCCAGTCATAATATACAGTTTGTCATATTTTCTGTGCAGGTTTTCAGCGCTGCACAGTAAACAACAGGATATGGAGGAGAAGCCTTTGTTAAAACAACTGACATTCTTAAGAGGTCCTCTTCCTTAGAAGCATAATGTTTGCTAGAAAAACCGGTGATGCCAAACCTAGTTATGATGGACAATACACAAAGGCTGTTGTCAACGGGGAAAAACAGCATTTGCAGTTAGATCACATGCTTTAAATCACTTTTGTTTACATTTTCCTGACAAGTGATGACTTATGGTCATGCACTTTATGGCTGTCTACTCTAAGACTCAAAGGCACAAGTGACATGATGTTGCTGAAGTACCACTGAACTTCTTGAGGAGGTTGTTGTGGATAGTTAACACGGTTAAAATGCCGAAAGTTAAACGGTGTAAACGGTGTGGCTGTATTTCACTCAGAACAATTCAAACAACGAGACGCGCAACAGTTTGCAGCTAAAGACACAGAGTAGCCTAGCTGAACTATTGTTTTAAAGCAATTGACTGGTGAAATAAGTGATTGTTATTCAATTTTAAATACATTATTTAAATTTGACCATATGGCCTTAGCAATAAAGAAGCCATTCTTTAATGTAGCCAACTGTCTGATTGTGCTATTATTTATTTTTTAAGTAAACAATATATATATATATATTTAAAAGTATCGCTTTAGCACAGTTATTGGAAAGAATCCAAATGATACCCAACCCTCCTTGTGAGGTATGAAGAGAAGCAAAAGCAAAGCTAGAACGAGGATTATGAAATAAGGGACATTTGTGTTTAATGCTATAGAAGATATTGAGGAGAAGACATACAGATAGAGGAGGAAGAGGAATGGCTAATATAAACAGCCCAATAAGTAGGGTGTCATCCAGAGAAATGTGCTGCTCCTTGGCTCTCTGTTTATGGCTGTTGTGCTCAATTGGGGTTTTCATGAAACAGATGGTCTGCAGGAACTGCCCTGCATCCTTGTCCCATCAGGTTGGCCCGATAAAGAGGAGAATGATGGTGTTAACTTTACACGCTGTCTCTTCTCCTAAATCACCTCCAACTTTCTAAACATCTGTCCCACTCCTTTGGTCCTTCTTCTCTTCCTCCTTCCGTTTTCTACCCTCCTTCTATTCCTTCCTTCATAGTGCTCCTGGAGCTCCTTCGCCTGCTCTCGTTGCTCCATAAAGCCTGTGTTTCCTCTTGTGTTCCAGCACTGAGTAATTACTTTACAGGCTGGAGAAGGTTACGTTGGCACGCCAGCAATATTTCTCTCTGATATTCAAATGAGCGGCTGCGTCCGCGACCTCGTTTGTCATCAGTTCAATGGTGTTTTTGTGAGTGCGTGTGCATGTGGCATCTAATCTCTTATTTAGAATATCACACAGGAAAGACATTAACATCGGTCTGGTGAAAAATTTGAACCAGGGCTGATTAATTCCCGGCAAAAAGGGAATTAAAGGGCGCTTCCCTGCCATCGTCTTTGTTGCAGGATTTACCTGCAGTGTGATTGAAGGTGGCTGCTCTGTGCTGCCACTGTCATTAATAATCAGCAGCCTTCAGGAGATTCATGCTGCCATGATCAAGTTGGTTCAAAACACTTAGCCATTACACATGACACCGAGGGCTTGATATATGACGGGCTAATAGCTCTGCACTCCAGCAACAATGCTGTGGAACAACAATAAGGACCATTACGCTTTTATCAAACAACATTAGGAGAACAAGTTACATTTTAGCATAAATAGCAGCTTGTCAGAAAGCTGAATTAAAAATGAGTGACTGTTATGCACAAGTAACACAGGTTTCTTTTTTTATTTGTTTGGTTGAAATAGTTTTAATTTAGGAACTCAGCAGCCGTGCACTTCTCTCTGGGACCTGTGTGTGTTTTATATGGTGTGAAGTGTTTTTGGCAAAACACACCGACACTGTTGACTCATCAAAAAAAAACTGCATTTCTGAGTGAATTGGTTTAGCTCTGCAATGGTGAAAATTTTTCATTTTCATTCAGTCCGCTCACAAAGTCAAAATTATAATCCCCCTTCTCCACTTCTTCTTCTCTTGAGAATGGCGAAATATTATAAATGTGATCAAATTTACAGGCTGCTAACACTGTTCACTGTAAAGCAGTGCTTCCAATAAAGCAGCAGTAGAAACAAACTAACTTTATTACTTTACATTCAGACCGGAGCGCCTTCATTTTTTCCCCCCTGACTTTACTTCTGAAGGTGAATTCAGTGGAGATGAATAAGCACTTTATGGCTGCCTCTAATTTTCCCTGGTCAAGTGTTATGCTGCGGGTACTAATCTCTTTCATTACATTAACTTGGGTGATAAGGCCACCATTGGGAGATTGTGCTGGAAAGAGGAGTGTGTGGCGCTGCACAGCCTCATGCTTTGCCCAAAACTCCTAAAATGACAGCCACATGGACATATTGCGAGCAACTGCCTGTTGTTTACATGAGAGACAAAGGCCATGTGATATATCGAAACACATGGAGACTTTGCATGTGTGCACATTGCAGAGGAAGCATCCGTGATCCGAGGGCTGTCAATTACTGATAGCAACACGATAGAGCCGAGCTGATCAAAGGCCTGCCTTATGTAGTCTGGCCTCCTTTGTTCCTGTCTCAAGAGATGGGGGGGGGTTCACACTGGAAGAGCTTCTCATCATTGCCTTCACACACACACACACACACATATACACACACACACACACACACACACACACACACACACACACACACACACACACACACACACACACACACACACACACACACACAGACCCCTGTCCAGATCAGAAAGCAAACATAAATTGAATGCACATGGGTGCACACAAACTTGCACGCACATTCATGAACACATATGTACCGACTCACTCATCCAAACTCAAGAATGCCCAGTGATTCATCATGTCACACGTCCGTCACACCTGCGCACCCATGCAGGTGCACAAAAAGCTTTAAACTGTGCAAAACCAATATCATGCATTTTCCCGTCGCGCTCCCAGAGAGACCTGCCAGGCCAGAGAGATGATCGGCATCCCTGAGATTGATTCCGAGGTTTGTTGCTAATTATGTTATGCCGCCGTTTGAACTGTCTGTTCAAATCCAATTATCAGGCAGCCTGTGTAGCTTACAAGATTGGGGCGGCGACGAGGGGAGGGGAGGATTGGGAAGCGGAAAGAGAGATAGCAAGTCGCGGGGAAACACACTGTCTGGCTGTGAGATGTGAGGAATTGAATTGAAGGAAAACCTTTATAGAAGAAGCTTAAAATCACTTGTTTACTTTGAATGTGGGCTATGGTTTATTTGCCTTTCTAGTCACCAGATAACCGTGGAAGCTTAAAGCAATAGTTCGTCACTTTGGGAAATACACGTATTCACTTCCTGGCAGAGAATTAAAGAGGATGATTGATACCACTTTGATGTCTGTACTTTAAGCCGGTTAGCATAAACACTGAAACGGGAAGAATCAGCTAGCCTGGCTCAAAATCTACCTACCAGCGCCTCTAAAGCGCATTCATTAACACGTTATCTCTCATTTGTTTAATCCGTACAAAAAAAACTACAATTCCCTTACTATTCCCTGTTGATTAATAGTCTGGCACATAATCCCCCCGTGAATTGTTGTTTTTACACTTTAGATTAATGAGACAGTGTCAAAGTGTCATGATATAGAGACCGTGTCAAAGTGAGAAGAAGCCTCTGGAGATCTCCATTGTCGATTAAAACATAAAAATGACGACAGGGTGCAGTTTGAAAGACTGTAAACTTTGCAGCAGGGAGTAAAGCTCATAGCTGGTTTTAAATTGATCCCTCTGGTAGCAGTCTGACTAACTCATAATGACATTGCAAAAACAGCCTAAAACGAACAATCAAGTGCACCACAAATGAAACTACACCCCTCTGTGAAATGTCAATTTGTGTTGGCTGCCTTGTCTTTATTTATGGTTCATGTGCACAGTGTAGATGGTCTGCTGCATGCTCAGTATCTCTCCCACTTTCTCTCTCTCACACACACACACACACACACACACACACACACATATTAGGGGTGGTACGGTTCATGAAAGAACATCCGAACCGCTCGGTTCGCTTGTCTCGATTCGGAGCGTGTGTGTGTCGCACGGTTCGTCAGTACACTGCCGTAGTGCCCACTTTTGACACCTATGTTAAAACCATAGGTTAAAACACTGACTGGAAACGACGAGGGGGATGAGCGTGACGAACGCAACACATGGCAGCTGATTGGACGAACGCGTCAACGTGGTTCTTGCTGCTCCCGAATTTCAAAACAGACTCTAATGGCGTCTCGTTCCGAATATGATCTCGTATTTTACGAAAAATAGTTCACCGAAAAGTGTTTCTGAAAACATTTTAAGCGAGAAATAGGCCATACAGTTGCTGAATCTGTCCGTTTTTTTGATCGACAAAGGTCAGTTTAAAAGATTTTCGTCAGATTTTGAGAGGCGCCGAGCCGACCGCTCCTCAGGTGGAGTGTGGAGCGCTGCTGCTGCTGCAGGTCACGTCACATGTAGAAATGGTAAGTGGGAGAGATAAGGAAGGCTGCCCGGAGTTGGAGGATGCGCCAGCGTCGTATATAGTCTGGTGTGTGGGAACATTTTGGATTTCATGTTACCTATGATGACAGCGGAAATAAAACAATAGATAGAACTGCCACTGTGTGCATGTATTGTGCAACATGCATTCAATATGCTAATTCTAGCTATATATCATATGCTGAAGTATATTTCTGGAGTGTTAAAGATTAAAAGAAAAAATAACAAGAACCGTACAGAACCGAAAACCGTGACTCTAAAACCGTGATACGAACCGAACCGTGGATTTTGTGAACTGTACCACCCCTAACACATTTAATTACGTGGTACCTGCTCGCCTCGCCTCGACTCTACTCGCCTTTTTTGGTTTTCCATTACGAAAAAAAGTACCTGGTACCTGCTAACAGGTACTTTTTTTAGTATCACCTCAGTCGAGGTTCCAAGCGAGCTGAGGCGAGCCGGAAAGGTGACGTGAAAGCGACAGACGGGGGTGTCCTGCACAAACCCGCTATTTTTAAATAGTTCAGCCAGCTGTGTTTTTTTTTTGTTTTTTTCCTGTGTCCAGCTTCATTTGAGACTAAATGTGTCTTCTGGCTGTGGCAACAACAACACACCTTCCACGTTCTGTGTGTGTGTGTCCACACACACACAGAACTGTAAAACAAGCTCAAGTGGCCTGATGTTTATACTTGTGCGCTGGTGCTTGCGTCGAGCCGGCATATAACGACCAGCCACGCTGAGGCGGTACTAAAATCTGCAATGGAAAACGGACGCACAGTGTGTCGAGTCGAGGCGAGTAGAGTCGAGGCGAGTCGAGCAGGTACCATGTAATGGAAAAACGGCAATACATGCCTTCAAATTAGTTATAGTAGTCGTAGTAGTCATACGAGCTGCTGGGCCCCAGCAAGTAGCCCCATATTCTCAGATAGGGCCAGAGCAGCCACCAGATGAATAAGGAAAAAAAAGCCTTGGCCGGAGGCAGGTCTCATCAATTCTGCTTCTTCCAAATGAGCGTGCGCGAGAATCGATATACCTAGGGGATCCCAGGCAGTCTCCATCTCAGACCAGGGAATCGTGCTCGGACTGAGACCGGACTACAGCAGCGCTTAGCAATACAGCTGGAAATAGCCAGGCTGCACGTTCATGCCCCTGACAGCCTCTCTTACTCTCTATCACTCTTTCCCTTATCTCCCGTTATCTTCTCTCTCGCCAAGGTGTGTTAACTCTCCCCGCAGTCGTCCCTCCTCTCTGCATCTCCCATGGCTGCACTCCCACCAGCGTCTCACACCTTCCCCGCCCTCCTTATTTACACTTTAGCAGCACACTCTCGATTTTGCCGCTCCTAACAGGACATTGGAAACATCTGCAGACTTTCATGACTCATTAGCCATTCTAAGCGTGATTATTTATTAAGCACAGAGCATGCTGCTACTATCAGCGTGCTTGCTTTGTACTCAACCCCACACACACACACACACACACACACACACACACACACACACACACACACACACACACACACACCGGCGCTTCTTTTTTTGGTGCTTTGAGTGTTTGATTTCTTCCTTTTTCATTCTTACACTTCGATTCTTGTTCCCGCACGGTTATCACAGCGCAGTGTCTTTCTCTTCCACGCCGTTTTTTTTTTTTCTTACACTCTCCGTCTCACCCTGTCAAAATCAAGTTTTCATTTCTCTGGCCGCTGTGCGCTCCAATTCCAGTTTCTGCTCTATGTATTAATTGTACTTTGACGCTCCTCATCTCGTCTCAGTTTTAAACTCTTTATTTCTCTCCATGAAGTCCAGTTTCTTTCCATGCCACAATCTGGTTCTTTTTGTCAAAGTTGATGCGTTGTCAACATCTATCACACATCTCAGCATCTTGTTTGTCTGTCTCTCTACCTGTTGAATCAGTATCCTCCTCCTTAGCTCCATTTATAGACTGAGATTACCTCCACTGTTTCAGCCCTGAAATATTTTAGTCACATCTCACTACCCACAACTCACTCATTTACTCTATTTATATTACCATCAAGCAAATATGAATTGTGTAGTAGAAATTATAGTTTTTTTTAAAGCATAGCTATAGAATTATGATTAACTTTTTTCTTGCAGATTAAGTGACTTAAAAAACAAAAACACATTTTTACTTTTTTTGCCTTCTCTTCACTTTACTGTCCATCATGAGGTTCACATTTGTGGTTACGATTGAAATGTCTCAACTATTGGATGGATTGCCATGAAATATGGAACAGAAATGTAATGTCCCCCTTAGGATGAATTGTAATAACGTTGGTGATAACCTTTCATCTAGCACCATAAGGTGACATTTTCAATTTGTTGTTTACGACCAAATAGCTGCTAGACATTAGACACACACTAGACATATGATACTAAATACCCCTATTAATCCCCCAGGAGGGAAACTGAGTGCCACCATACACATACAACAGACAACAGGTAAGACAATAGGAGAAGACATACACATCTCAAGACAATACATAATAATATGTATGAACATCAATGACTAACGTCAAAATCAACATATCCATGCACACCAACATTACACGATCCTCAGTACAACCACTATCCTAGTCATTACCATCATATCATCATCGTCATCATAACAGTAACAGTCAGCGACAATGTTTTCGGAGCAGATGGTTAATCACTATTTCTATACCACTAACAAGGCTCAAATTAGCACCACACTTCCACGGTAGCGTAATGAGGGTCCCTACATGTAAACCGAAGCATTGAGAACTTTGTAAGTGTACAGACAGTTTATTAAAAAGATAGATTATAAAGACAGTAGGGTGCCAAGTAGTTATTAGTCTTGTGCTTCAGTTTGGCTGGTTGGCATGACGAGTTGGGGAGCTATGTGGCAGGAAGGAGGAAGGAAGTTTTTAGCTCATGCATAATATGTTGCCATTACATGGCTTTGTGACGACTTGACATCAGAGATGGGAGTAAGTCACACATGGGCAAGTCACAAGTAAGTCTCTAGTCTTAAAGGAGAATTCCGGTGGATTTCAACACGTAGCTCTGTTGTTTGTAAATGTGGAGTGCTGTCAGTAGCGAGAACAACGATGGTCCCAAAGCCGTCCTCGTCTTGCCGTCTCAACACCGGAACTAGAGCTGAATTACCAAAACTTTCATGCATTTCTTTTACATCTACTGCAGTCAGATTCACTGTGTTCACTCAGAAGGAATCACTTCACATGGGTAGGCACTTGTAATGACATTTTGAACATGTTAAGAGGCTAAAAGCACGTTTAAAACTTGCCCTGTTTAAGCCTGTTGGGTGCTGAACTAGCAGGAGGATAACACGGTGTAGGCAACACTGATTGTTTTAGTTTTTCTCGCTACTGACAGCACTCCACATTTACAAACAACAGAGCTACGGGTTGAAATCGACCGGAATTCTCCTTTAACCTTCAAGTCCAAGTCATTTTTTGTGACAATCAAGCAAGTCAAGTCGAGTCATAGTTTTGGTCAAGCAAGTCAAGTCACACAAAAGTTTCCATTTTTAAACAAGCTAAAGACAGTGGTTATGAACTGCTGGAGTTCAATATGCCTCAAACATGACATCAAATCATGAAATTCATTCAAACAATTCAAGTATAATGGTTTCTAGTCAAATAATATTCTTCAAACATGCCTCACTTTTATGGGACAGAAACACATTCTTTAACCTTTCCTTCAGTGTATTTGTGAGTGAATGTGTACGAGAGAGAGAGAGAGAGAGAGAGAGAAAAGTTATTAATATTGGTGAGTGTATGTGTGTGAGAGTGTGCAGAGTGTGTTGGGTGTGTATGTGTGCCTAGCTTTATTCACATACTTACGTCTGAGAGAGAGAGAGAGAGAGAGAGAGAGAGAGAGATGTGTAATGTGTATGTGTGTGTGTGTGTGTGTGTGTGTGCGCGCCTAGTTTTATTCGCTCTTACCGCCACCTTGAACAAAGAGGGGAGGGTGTGCTTATTCATGGCCCAAAACTGAAGGGCGTTCTTTTCATCACAAACGTCCATAGTGGTTCAGCTGAATATGGGGACTGGAACCCGAATCTCTCCCGATTTGAAGTGTCTGATGAAATTTGACGTCGGAAATTGTTGTACTGCAGACAGTTCGTTTCTTCTTTGCCTGGTCAGATGTGTAATCCTTATAGCCAAACAAAACAGAAAACCATGTCATTTGACTCAAGACTGAGTCAAGTCTCAAGTCATGAATATCAAGTCAAAGTCAAGTCGAGTCTTTTATGAATGTTTATCAAGCAAGTCTCAAGTCCTAAAATTTGCGACTCGAGTCTAACTCGAGTCAAGTCATGTGACTCGAGTCCCCCATGTCTGCTTGACATACACTGCAGCGATGGCAGTGATAGATAGTTAACCGTTGTGCTCTGGGTTCATGAGTCCATTACGAATCATCCTCTGTGGTAAAGCATAAAAATTAAATTCCAGCGACAAGGCTCTAGAGATGGCTATGTGTGTCGGCCGGTCCACCACTTTGGACTAAAATGATCTCAAATATTGAAAGGATTGCAATTAAAGGTTGTATAGATATCCTTGTTCCCCAGAGAATGAAGCCTAAACTGTCTTTGGTTATCCCCTGACTTTTTATCTAACGCCATCATCAGGTCAAAATACAACCTGCAAAACATTCCCAGCATCCTTAGCAGTACTTTGTGTCCTGAACTTAGTATGAATTAGCAAATGCTACTATGCATACATGCTAAACTACAATGGTCATCATCTCAACATCATGTTACATTGTCAGTGTGAGGATGTTAGCACGCTGAGGTTAGCATTTAGCTTTAAGCACTACTGTGCCTAAAGGTATAGCCTCACAGAGCTGCTAGCATGGCTGTAGTCTCAGTCTTGTTGAACTATGACATATGTCATATACAGTATATGACAAATGTTCACATGTAAAATTATCAAATGTATGGACACTGTGATGAATTGTGTTAAACTGTTCCACAAAACTCCTCAGATGTGAAAGAAATCTTTAAATCATTAATTTGGACACTATAATTTTGTTACATGATAACACAATATAACCATATCATCACGATGTGATACCACTTCACACAAACAATGAACCATAGAATTGAACATAGACTTTTCACTACACCCTTCTCTGTAATCCTAAAAAAAAACATGCCTATATGGCTGGAGTGAACTCACACTACACATATGGTACCATCCTGCTGATCTATAGGCTGCCACTGTATTTATTCTGATGGGGGATGTGGTGCGGAGTTGATTGTGCAGGTTTACTGACCGGCTCCTAGGCCTTTGCCCCTGCATGATTCAGTATCCCTGCATCACTGACTTTTAATAACTGAGCAGCAAGAATTTACGGTATGCCATACATCACTGGATCCTGCGTACAGACAAAAGCAGAGAGGGAGACACAATAAAGCAAAGTGAGAGAGAGTGGAAATGCAAAGACATACAGGCTGAAGCGGGGCGACAGAAAAAAGAAGTAATGTAGAGAAGCGGCGATAAGAGTGTGTAGAGTGTAGAGAGGAAAAACTTGGCAGCTTTCCCAGTGAAATATGTCCTGCATACAGACCTCCTGTAATAAACTGATAACATCCTTTCACCACAAATGTGCACATCTGCAGACAGTGAGTGTGTATTTGTGGCAAGGGGCGGTCACAGAAGGGGTCATCATGTAATGTCTCCATACTTTATTGGTGTGTCTTGCTCTGTGTGAAAAATATTGATTAA
The DNA here is from genome assembly GCF_031162955.1 of Sander vitreus. Taxonomy (NCBI): domain Eukaryota; kingdom Metazoa; phylum Chordata; class Actinopteri; order Perciformes; family Percidae; genus Sander; species Sander vitreus. The sequence continues at coordinate 22,199,216 of NC_135863.1, forward strand.
GAAACAACCCCGACAGCGACCGTACCAATATATCTTAGAGTTGTCACGCCCTTGTAATTGTAACCAGTCCAGCTTTAACACCCGTGGGTGAGCTGGATCTGACAATAATTAGCTTTTGTCTCTGTTTACTGTCTTACAGCACATCATTTTATTTCAATTCATATGATTTTTTTTACAGCATTGTTAAATTAAAATCCCACGTTGTGTTTGTTTGATGCAGAAAGATTAGCCAATTAATCAAGTAGTGGACTGATAGGAAATTGACAACAAACCTTTTTTTTAAAAAAATGTCAAATGTTCACTACTTCCAGCTTAGAAAATGTAAGGATTTACAACTTTTCTCTGTTTTATTTCATTGGACTTTTGGTTAAAAAAAAGAAACATTTGTAGATGTCGCCTTGGACTTTGGAAACTTGTAATGAGCATTTTTCCCTTTTTATACTATTATATTAATTAAAGTGCTCATATTATGCTTTTTGGCTTTTCCCCTTTCCTTTATTGTGTTATATATCTTTTTGTGCACGTTATAGGTTTACAAAGTGAAAAAGCCCAAAGTCCACCCCAAAGGGACTTACCATCTCCAACAGAAACACTGTTCACAAACTGCTCCAAACAGCTCTATTGTAGTCCAGCCTTTACTTCCGTTACGAACGTGCGTCACTTTGTAACACACGTTATAATGCTCGCCTAGCTGCTAGCGTGGCACTCCTTCATACTCTGCAACTGACAAGCTAGCAGTACTTACTGCGCATGTGCGACTCCCAACAAAGATGGTACAGAAGTGAGATGTCTCACTCTGTAGCTAAAACAGAGAGTTCAACACACAGGGTGAAAAGAAGAGCTGCAGCAATGTGCAGTACAACAAATATATGGTGTTTTCTGAAAATTAAACCACATAAACCTATTCTGGTACAACCTCTAAGTACAATTATGAACCTGAAAATGAGCATAATATGAGCACTTTAAATAATTATTCACTAATCCAAAGAAAATTTGAATACATTGATTAATATAGTATCATCAGTTGCATCCTTAAAACATTTAACCATGCAAAAAGATGTACTACTTCATCCAAATCCACATAAACATATGCGTGTGTACAAGGTGTCCAAACTATTTTTCCCTCTACCCTCGTCTCGAGCCACATTTATATTCCAGGTGAAGACAAGCAGGCGGCCAAAGGGACCTTGATGTGCCGAGAACAAGTTTAACATTTGCCACCGTATAAAGTGGTTTTGCAACCCTGCAAATGAGGAGTCTTAGATATTTGAAAATTGCCTGGCCACCCTTCCTGCACGTAAAAAGCTTTTTGTCACCTCATTTTTCAGAGGAATCTCTCTCTGCGTCCCTCCTTCTATCTATCCCTTCACCGTGCCCCTTCCCTTCCCTTTTCTCAGTGCAGTATCTTTCTCTTTCTCTGTATTGTTCACTTTCTTTCTCTTTCTATCTTGCCCGTTTTTTATTCACGTTTGTAGTGTAGGGTGAGCTCACCTTTTCTGGTCACAGAGAGCGAGGTAATATGTTTTACAGAAAGGAGTGGGTAATGCGCCGCTTCCAGCTGACTTTAACAGGATGCCTGGCTGCATTGGCTTCTGGCTGGTGGGCGGTGTTGTATGAATAAGGGAGACCTGGGTGGCTTTCAGCTGTAAGTAATGGGTTTCTATATAGTTCTGGGCAGCCCTAGAGCTTATTCCCACTCTGCACCATCAGGATGCTCAGCAATGTCACACCCGCTTTGTATGGTGGCACTTGGTCAGCGCTGCTTGTGTGGTACATAGTCAGTCTCTCTCTCTCTCTCTCTCTCTCTCTCTCTCTCTCTCTCTCTCTCTCTCTCTCCCCTTTGCCATTTGGATCATCATGTTTATTTAATGTTGAAGAATTAAAGCAGAAAAACATCTGAGTACAACACGTAGTCCACCACAAGCACTTAATATATGCAGTGTGTGTGTGTGTGTGTGTGTGTGTGTGTGTGTGTGTGTGTGTGTGTGTGTGTGTGTGTGTGTGCGTGTGCATGCAGGCTGTACAGCGAAACACTTCACTGTAATTGACAGCACTTTTTAGCTCCATAGCGATAACGCCAGAACAAGCACAGTCTCATCCTTACTTTCATTCCCTCCTTTCTTCCTTCCTTCCTTCCTTTCATCCCTCCATCTCTCCATCCCTCTTTGCCCAACTCCTGATTAATTGCACCTTTTCATGTGTGCTGGAGTAGTCCCTCCTCCATCTACAACAGAGCGTACTAATAATAATCTGAATTTGTATAGCACCTTTTCAAAATAACCATTACCAAGTGCTTTGCATAAAATGAAATGCATCACTCGCAATGTAACAATGGGAAAATGAAAATACAATAACAATAAAAAAGAAGTCCTATGAAATAAAATCACTTTAGTGAGTACAAAGAAACAAAAAGAACATTATAAAAAGAAATTAAGTGTGTCTTGAGTTGAGATGTATGCATATACATGTATACATGTATGTATTATGTGTGTGTGTGTGTGTGTGTGTGTGTGTGTGTGTGTGTGTGTGTGTGTGCGTGTGTGTGTGTGAGAGATGGAATAAAACTGTCTCTGGCTTACGCTCTGTGTTTGAGCCCATATGGCAATGGTGCCTGATGGCAATATCTTCTTTTGTTGGGAGCCTTGCCATTTTCCCTCACATTGGTCTACCAGCTCCCATTCCCTTCCAAGCGTATACATACAGCGGCAGTCCTAGCAAAGCATCAGGGGAAATTTATGGCTGCTTAAGATTCAAGTTCCCCCCTTACCCAGTCAGGCTTGGCATTTGAGTGGGGCTGAAATAAGCTTCGGCTTTTCTCCGTACCTCTTCCTGTCTCTCCATCTGTATCTCTTTTCACGCTCTCTTTGCCTCACTTCCTCTTTCTCTCAACATCCCACCACCTGTTTTCCTCCCTCTTTCTCTCTCTCACCACGTTTGTCTTCACCTTCTCTAGCCCATCTTCAATCCTCTCTCTGTATGAATTGTAATTGAGCAGCTCAGTGAGTTATCAGTGACTCATAAGGCTTGTCTCTTGCACAGCATGTTCTGTTCTAGCCCACAGTACCGTTTTTTTGGAGACCTGCGGAGTTCTGCTGTTCCACCTCATACAGGTTTTATAAGCTGGGATGTAGCCGCCCACTCAGCCATTGTTTTCATTTAAGTGCTTTTATACTGTACAGTAACTCCCAAGCAACAAAAGAAACCACCCCAGGATGATGCATGCTCTAAGACAGGTGCAAACACAGAACCGGCCCTGATGGTGCAGAATGGTGCAAAATGTGAACTGCTAAAGCCATTTATGTATAACACAGTGTGACAGGTTCTAAAACCTTGGTAATATCCTCGCAAAAGGAAAACAGTCTTTTGTCATTCCAAGGGTAGCCTCATTTTTCACTCCAAGGGACTTGGACACAGACATTGGGGACGATGGGACTAACTCCCCTCCCTCCTGTGTGCACGTGTGTGCTGCAGGAACAACGGCAGTGTTCAGTGATGGAGTGACAGGTAGGCAGCCTGAGTGATTAATGAGCCCTCTTAATAATGCACCATGGTGAGGAAAGAGTGACGGGACAATTTGAGACAAGCAAAGGAAAGAACAGAAAGAAAAACACATATGAAATTGCGAGTCATGGATACAGATGGTGGCAGACGCAGATTGGCAGCTACATTTTTTCCAAATATAGATAGAATGAGGTAAAAGGTGAGATTAAGATGAGATGACAGATTGGATGGGCCAGATTTTTCCATGAAAGGCGGAGATGGGTCCTGTAATGGGTCAGCTTGGCTCTGTACAATTTTTTTTTAGCTTATATCTGTCTTTTTGTCCACCTGTAACCGTCTAGCTGTCTGTCTCCCAGTCTTGTCTGCCACATCTACAGTATCAGTGACAGACTGGATAGGGAATAGTGCACTCATCTGACATGTTGAGATCTGGCAGGATCTTCGCGTCTCGTATTACACACGCAGCAGGAGTGCTCACACTGACTCTCAGTGGGAGATCACGCAGGTGTGGCTGGGGGAGTTTGTTTATAAAACAGCACTAAAGGGTTGAAGTGGATGAAAATTGACTGTGCGATGCCCCACCCACCTAAACTACTGTTGCTCGGCCTGTTCTGGCACGGCACATTTCACGGTCAAATTTACCACTTGAAATTCTTCAAAGTCATTAGAGAAATATCTTACATTTTAAATGGAAGTAAACAAATGCAGGCTTTTCATTTCTAGAGATGGCCGTGGAGTTGGTCGACTGAAATTACAAATGTCGCTAGCAGATTTCATCAACTGTTGCTAGTCAGGATAATCAAATGCTAATGCTTGAACTCCGCGAGATGGCTGAAAACTCCTTACCTTGCACGGCAGCTGGATTCTCGCGATAACACAAAATCATCAAAACAACAAAGGCGGACATGATTGACAGATGGTTCATCCAATCATCTGCCAGGTATTTTTTTGAAAGTGCCTGCCCTTTTCCAAACCGTTTCCAATGACGGCTTCTCAGATGGTTCTATGTTAACAATCCATCTGGCACGTCATGGTTAGAAAGCTCCGCCTCCAGCTGACTTTGTAATATTTCCAGATGATTTGGGCTTACACACATGATGGCTACATACATGATGACATGCTAAAAGACTGATGTCCCAGGCATCACAGTGGTTCGATTTGTGCTTTAATGTTTCTATTTTCCAACAGCATGCTTCACTTTTACAGAGAAAAGGATTTCAGGATGAGGAATGATTGATTAGTTTGGCAAATCAATGCCATCTAAAACAAGTTTTGAGTGTAAACACACTCAAACCAAATACTGAAAAGAGCTGAGCCGCGACTTGCATCTTTGCTTCCACATACCTGTTATTGGTATTGGAGATAATGCTTTAGTTAATAGTAAGCTAGTTAGCCAGGCATGCTAATATGCACATCTTGCATTAAAGCACACAGACACTCAGTTGAATCCATTCCTTATACTCTCGCTTGTGTTTTTGTTAAATGCATTCTGCAGACTTTGTATCCACAGGCTATTGTGTCAGCAGCTGAATGTGTAGAAGAATAAACTGTATTACTCATCACATACCAGGCTTTACCCTGCTATTGTATGGCTTAGGCACTGTACGATTGTATAGTACAATGTAGTGAAATTCAGTCCCTGCATTTAACACAGCCTAAGCACTAGGAGCAGTGGAGAGCAACATACAGCGTGTGGGGAGCAATTTGGGGTTCAGCGTCTTGCTCAAGGACACTTTGACATGTAGCCGGAGGAGCCTGGGATCGAACCACCAACCTTGTGGTTGAGGGCTGACCCATTCTACCGTTGAGCCACAGCCAGCAATGTCAGGGCTGACTCAAATGAGCTGATGTCACTGACACTGACAGCATGTTGCCTGTCCCTTGCCATGACACACACACACACACACACACACACACACACACACACACACACACACACACACACACACACACACACACACTAAAACCATGTCCTAGAATTCTTGTAACTGTATGAGTCATATTGTGGAAAGATTGCCTTGCATCAAAAAAGGAAAAAGGTGAAGAAGGGCACAGAACTGGCCAAACGTCTTATTCTTTCACTTTTAAATCACTACAGTAAATGTAAGAAGAGACAAAATAAAGCACTGGAGAAAAGAGAGAATGAGGGATCGATAGCAGAGTAAGTGTGCTAGAGAGAGATGATGGGTGCAGAAAATAAAAGGGTGTAGTGTAATAGCATGGTCATCGTAAACACAGCTCTGGCCCTGGGAGCACACATGAGTAGCTGCTATTAATGACCTGAAGAGAGAAAAAGAAGCTGTGACAAACTCAAACTGACTAATACGATCACTACATGCAGTTTGTATTAGCACATTCTATTTTGTTATATAGTGATTTAAGAAAGTTGCAGTTCAACACCCAAAATGTAATTTGGTTTCATTTTTAATAAACCAGATTTTACTTTCTAGTGTGATATCAAGTCATTACTGCTCAAATGAATTTGATAATGTGAATCATTTGTCAGAGAGCCCCCCTGTTCTGTTGTAAAATAGTCATATTTATTCCCCGTCACAAAGCAAGCAACACATTAAAAAGGATATAGCTACAAAGGTTTACAAATTGTGTCTTGTCGTAAAAATAAGCTTAATATCCCAAATATAGACTTATATAATACACTTCTACGGAAGCATTGTAAAAGCAACCGATTCAAACTGTTTACCAAAGGAGACTGCACACAGAGCTTTTAGATTGTTGAATGCATTGTTCTAACATTTCCTTTGAGGAAGCCAATTCTGTAAGTTCCAGCATGCTATAAGAGATTTCTTGAGTTATGTTATGTCCTCTTTAGCCCTGTCAATGTAATGTTAGTCTCGCTTTGCCAGACCCTCCTCCACAGTGCTGCGGAGGAGGGTCTGGCGAGTCCACACAGCATTCCGGGATGGGAGAAAAACGTGCTCTGGTTTATTGGCATTTCTTTAAACCAATCACAATCTTCATGGGTGACGCTAAGCACGGGGAAAAGCCGCGGTGCCTCTGCAAAATTGCCTCAGGAAGGAACTTGTTTTGGTGGAACATGTGTACGTTCAAAAGTTGTTTTAGTTGTGCAACAGAAAACTCAGATTGGACAGATAGTCTAGCTAGCTGTCTGGATTTACCCTGCAGAGATCTGAGGAGCAGCTAACCATAGTCCTCATAAATCGACTGGAGTTTAAAATTCCAACACAAACAAAACGGGGAGCGTGCCTATGTTCCCACAGCCCTATGTTCCCACATTTCTCTGTTCCCACATTTCTATGTTCCTACATTTCTAAGATATTTTTCAAAATTAGGCCCTATGTTCCCACAGTTCCCACATTTCTAAGATTTCTTTCCGAAATTAGGCCCTATGTTCTCACATGTCCTTTTGAATAAATTTGTATTTTATCCCCCTTTCTCCCAATTTGGTAGCCAATTGCACCCAACCTATTATCCAGTAGCAATGGACTACATATGGAATGTAACCCTAACCCTAACCTTAACCCTAACATAGGGCCTAATTTTCAGAAAAATCTTAGAAATGTGGGATCATTGGGCTGTGGGAACACAGGGCTGTGGGATCATTGGGCTGTGGGACCATTGGGCTGTGGGAACATAGGGCTGTGGGACCATTGGGCTGTGGGACCATTGGGCTGTGGGACCATTGGGCTGTGGGAACATAGGGCTGTGGGAACATAGGGCTGTGGGACCATTGGGCTGTGGGACCATTGGGCTGTGGGATCATTGGGCTGTGGGAACATAGGGCTGTGGGAACATAGGGCTGTGGGAACAAAGGGCTCTGAGAACACAGGGCTGTGGGATCATTGGGCTGTGGGATCATTGGGCTGTGGGATCATTGGGCTGTGGGAACATTGGGCTGTGGGAACATAGGGCTGTGGGACCATTGGGCTGTGGGACCATTTGGCTGTGGGACCATTGGGTTGTGGGACCATTGGGCTGACCCCACAAAACGGAAGGTAAAGGACATCCAGCTGAAAAGAATACAATCCGGCGGCGGATGGCAACAGAGCAATCCTGGAAGCGGAACGTCGTGGATATAGACTACAGTAATGTTAACGTTAAGTGGCAGTTTGGAGCCGCGACTATTCTGGTAACTCCTTTGTAGCTGCATTAAAGTGCTTTTAAGATAGGAAAACACACTATTAAATAAAAAGTCTAATGGAAGGCTTAGGAAAAAAATCACACCAGTTTGGCAAAAAATGCTTCTTTCAACTGTGAGGACTGCTCTGAAGAGCGCAGTTCTTTAGTTACATACAGCACGGTCACTTCAAAGTGCCAATGTGTCACCCTCACTGCAACCACACTCAGTAAAAACACCCTACCTTCCAATCTTTGTCCAATTTAGTGATGCCCTCTAAAGTGGTGACCAGCTTTTCTTCATAAGAAAGGTGGAGAACAAACAGGCTCAAAGCAAACCTAAAATAAATCCCCTCCTAAAAGGTCCATTATAGCAGTGGCTGCCCTGTATTCAAGTACAATACCTTACCAAAAGTCTTAGATGCAGAAGTAGATGTAAGATGTAAATTACGCTATTAAAATTACAGTAGTAGTAGTTCATAACATCCCTTAAAAGGACTGAATGATTTGTGAAGTTACGTGACTTTTATCTGTCACAAGTAATGTAACTCTACACCAAACACCCAGAGTCTGTTAAATGAGCTTCCATGTGGCACTGCAGAGGTATTTGGTATGAGGTCAGTGTTTTTGTCCTTGGCTGTACCTTTGAGATTGAGTCAGAGCGACCAGCGCTGCTGTAACTGACACTGGCTATCTGTGTCCAGCATCTCCACTCCCCCGGGCCCCGCTCAGCCCGCCAGGTCTCTGGAGATGCCATATTCATTATTTACACTCAGGGTTTCTCAAGCACCACGGCAGGGGCTGACCTACCTCATTTGTTCTCTGTCTCCTGGCTTCTATGACACACACATTCTATGACACACATATTATTCAAATATACATGAATAAACACAGATTTTAAGTGAGTATGAAATAGGCCTGCACGATTAATCGTTATAAAATCGCGATCTCGATTCACCCTGTTCACGATTTAATATATATATTATTTTTTTTATGACTTAGATTCTCATTTAATTTTACGAGCCGACTGCATCACAAACGCTACTACTTTCTTCCGTGAGTTTTAAACATAGACTGTATAAAAAAGGTTTTCAAGTGCTGCAATGCTCTCCCTTCTCTTCATTGAAGCCTCTATGTTTACAGGCTTGTGGTGATGCACAATGTGCTATAGGTGCCAAAAAAATATATAAAATATAAAAAAAATATAAAAAATATAATAATAATAATATGTTTGGTACTGCCAATTTGTTTTGCTTTGTCATGGTTCATGTGTGCAATAAACATTACACTTTGTGAGAAAAAAATCGTGGCAGAGAATCGTGATATCAATTCTAAGCTAAAAAATCGTGATTCATATTTTCCCCCGAATCGTGCAGGCCTAGTATGAAATGACTTCAGCATTTTTTGCTTGCTCTTGGCTGCTGTAAGCACATAACATAAAACTGAAGGGTTACACTGAAGACATTTTGGCTATAACACAACAACATTTCAGCCAACAGTGTACACTGAGATTCTTCACAATCTAAGTGTGTGCGTGTGTGTAGACTGGAACAAAATTCCCCAGTTGCTTTCCATAACAATAAAATCTGTCCAGATAAACCTATGCAGACATACCATACAGTAGGTGGCTCCTGTCAACCTGGCTCATTTACATGCCGCCGCCGACTTGAAAACCAGTCATGACTTACAGCTGGCAATCCAAACTAAAATCAAAAGCAATTTGCTCAATATATCTGAAATAATCGCACCGATGTAAAACATAACTTGTCTAGTGTACTTACTCAGTGGATAACTGTCCATCTGGTTCCTCCGGTCTGGGTCGCCGTCTCCAATTTATTTTCGGGACATGGAAAAAGGTTTCAAGTACAGCCCTGTTTATCAGAGAGGGGAAATCTTCAGACTATACAAAACACTGCGTCTCTTGTCGCAACAGGTCCCACTCCGTGCAACACAGACACTCCTGTTGGTGGTCATAGCTTCACAATGTCCGCAGGTACACCACCAGTTTCCCGAAGTACGAGGCTGTGTTGCGGCATTGACTACCAGTAGCTCTCTCTCTCGTAGCCTTTTCACTGAGCGCCCGCAGCTCTTCGTTCAATAACCTGTCTGTACACTTACAAAGTTCTCAATGCTTCGGTTAACATGTAGGGACCCTCATTATGCTACCGTTGAAGTGTGGTGATATTTGGAGCCTTTTTAGTGGTATAAATAGCGATTTGTTTTTACTTTCCCTGTGCCCCGAATATTAGCGTTGTAAGCTAATCAGCGGTCCGCGCTAGCTTCTTTCAAGCTACAAACACATTCGATTAGCACGAAAACATGTCCCAGAGAGCGATCGAGTGGGTACACATCTGTTATTAACCCCTAGGTTCGTTTTGCGCCTGAATGGTCCTTTTAATGTAGATTTCCATTCCAAAGACATGCAAGCCTGGTGGTTTTGGGGAGTAAGTGAGCATCTGTGTCTATGAAACATAATGGGAAAGTTGCCAGTCCACCACAGCCAGTCTGGTTTCTCTCTGCCTTCTCCCCAGTGCATGCTGGGATAGGTTTAACCATCCTGTGACCCTGAATAGAAACAAACGGGTAAAGACGAGAAGATTGCAGACCTTTAAAAATGTAATTAGGGAAAATACTTGTCTATAAGGCGTAAAGATAATTTAGTATACTTTAAAAAGGTTAAACACGATAGTCACATTAAATCAGCATTATTTGTATAGCCATTAAAAGCCTTTAAGCACAGCTACAGTCTCAAAGTGCTCCAGAAGACTTCATCATTCCCACATTTTGGAACAGTAAATTAAAATGAAGAATGAATTGACTGCCCTCTATCCTAAGGCCCTGGCTGAGAGAAAAGAATAAATCCTATGAAAAGGAATTGCAACTGGTGACTCATCCGAGCATGCAGCGTGTGTCAGATGAGCCCCACAAGGGCAATGTGTTGCTTTCACTTTTCTTTGTGTACTCACATTCCCTCCTTCTCTCTCCATCTCTGTCTCCAGGTGCAGCAGGATGCAGGGCGTACTGCCTGTGTGTGGACTGCAGCCCCTGCTGGCCCTCCTTCTGCTGCAAACTATGGGCTGTGGTGAGTCCTCATTAAACTGTAGGCAGTCCCCGTCACCTGACCCACTGTGTATGCAGTATATAACTCCATATAATCATACACGCAGCCAAATCTTCGGCCAATCTCTTTCATTATTTGTAATTATTTTTCTCAGTCAAAATGGAGCCTATGAACACTTCCTGGTCTTATTACCTCTGATATATCAGATTCTGTGTACGGTCAATCTGGCTCAATCGTTAATAGTAGTGGAAATTTAAAAAATCTATATTGTATGTATGTATGTATATATCTAAATTGTACATTTGATAGACTGCTTGTGCAACCCTCCTGCAAATCAGAATGTTGGATCCCCTTCAAAATACCCTCTATAGATCAGGACTGTGCGTTTGGATCCACCTCCTGTCACATACCAGCTTCAATTTAGAGGATGTGACAAATGATGTCCCCAGTCCAATTAAACTGGGATGAATATATCTGCTCAAAAACCTGGTTGTAGAGCAAAGGGGGGAACCAGGGGAGTTGGATGAGAGGCAGAGTGATGTGTGAAAACCGTAATCAAGCATGTGCTTCTAATCAGAGAGAAGCCAAATCACCTCAAGGAGTGGTGGTTTGGTGGTTTGGTGGTGATGTGGTGGTGATGTCGCAGTGGATATGACACATGCCTTTGGTGTAGGAGATCTGGGTTTGATTCCCAATACGATCAACCAATGTGTCCCTGAGCAAGACACTTAACCCCTACGGAGGCATTACATTATGCTCTTGGGGTGTCCATACATCAGTACGTCCATCCATCCCATTCTTGTGAACGTGATATTTTAGGACCCCCTGGAGGGAATGTCTTCACATTTGGCACAAACATCCACTTAGACTCAAGGATGAGAATTAGATTTTGGTGGTCTCACAAAACACCTTGACCAGCTACAACAGTATACGATCTTTAATTGTATACGATCGATTATACATAAGACACGGCAGCAAATGATCTGCGGATTGTATTTCTACAATTTTGTATTGTATCTATTACTTAAGCAAAGGTACTTCTTCTTAAATATTAGTACTTCTTTCACTGCTGCAAACAACACCTTTTCTGTAATCTTTCCTCATGCCTGCCTCTGGTTTGTTCACTGGCACAATTATAGCTCACACTGGCTAACACTACGTAGCCCGATTGTGGGAAACAAATGAGCATTCTTGAGTGAGTGGCAGTCAGGTTAGCAAAATGAATTTCCCACCTACCCACGAATGAATGCTCACAATTCGTGACTGGTAGCCCACGGCACAGTTTGTAGTGTAGGTAGATTAACTTGTTAGATCTCCTCAGTCGCGTTGCCATGTTCTTTGTTTGTCAGTCCATCCATTCCTTTCTGTTTCTCTCCATGCTATTGTTTATATCTTAGGCATTTGGCGGACCTTCACAGCTCAGCTACCAGTCCACTTATTCCTCTCGTTTTATCTGCTCATAATTACCCCGACAGCAAGAAGGGGCGAAAAGATGAGATGTAAAGAAGAAAGATAAATCTGAGATCTCCAAAGCTCACATTCATCCTCTTAGCCAAATCTAAGAGAGGGAAACGATTTGGATATTTTGTTAAATCTCAGAGATATTTATTTCTAATATATAAAATATATTTGCGGAACTCATTAAACTTTGCTTTCAATTTGGCCGAAAAGCTGAAGTTTAGGATCTTAATCCTCTCATTATGTGTCAGCAAGTTATCCAAACTCCGGAGAGAGACTTGGCAGTTTGCATTTGTTTGGATAATCATCTTACTGACTTTTTTTAAGCCCTCGATTTAGCTGAGAAAAGGACATGTAACGGGGTTTGTGAAAAGAGAGTTATGGAGGTTTCAGTGTCATACAGTGACTTACACAGAAACTCTGGTCGCTCAACAGCCTCCCTATCTGTCTCTTTGGCAGTTTTATACAGAGCTCTGCAGGGAAGACTATACAATACAAGCATTCACATCCCAAAATTCTTGTTTGCCCTCTCTATACTCTCCTTCTACTCCCCTGCTGTGTATCTGTGTGTATATGCATGTGTTTGTGCTTATGTAGGACAGACTGCACGTCCCCTCAGTGTTCGCCGTGGCCTCCCCGACCGTCTGCTCTTCTCTGCATTGTATTGTTTCTGTCTTCTGTGGAGGTAACAGACCTGGCACCGGGGCCTTTCAGTGAGGGCTCAGATTTGCCGGCCGAGAGTTGGTAAAAATGGAGCCAACTCTTTCTGTGTGTATGTTTGTGCGAAAACCCTCAGGTTATATCTGCCTGGTAGTTTATTTATGCAGCCAACTTGCCGAGGCAGCGCGCACTGTGGCCCACACACACACACACACACACACACACACACACACACACACACACACACACAGACAGAATCTTTGAGGAGCATGATAGCACACTCACATCTGCCTCTCAAGAGTGTATATGTCATGCAAATAGACCCTCTCCGCCTCTGCTTTGAAGGAGTTTAGTTTTTGAGGCCATTAACGTCGCCCTTTCGTCTCTGTCTTTCTCTCCATTCCTGCATTTTGCTGTTTGTTTGTTTTTCCGTCTGAGTGACTCTGGAAATAGCCAATGGGAGGTAGAGGACTACTGGGAGGTTTGGCACTAAAGCTCACCCCGTGACACTTTGCCTGACAACCCAGAGATTGGAAAGAGGGTGGGACGTGGGGGAGGAGGACAGATTACGGGTGATCTTTTTTTGCATGTGTGTGCGTGCGTGCGTGTGTGTGTTGATGATAGTATGAGCATGCCTACACTTTTTTACAAGCACTCCCGTGCATGTGCATGCGTTTATGAATTTTGATGAAAATGTTGGCTGCGTGCCACACAAGATAAATGTATCATTATGCTTCAGAGGGTGCAGAATTAGTCACGGCAGCAACCTGCAGGGAGTTCCTGTGAAGCCTGACATGGCCTGGTAGGAGTCAGCTCAGACAGGGGGAAAACTGCAGTGAGTTGGTTAATATTTGTCACCAAGAGAGGACGAGGCAGTCTGGGTCACAAAGGGATGATTAGAGTGTGTAGTAAGTGTGGGGGGGGAATGAGAAAATATGCCTAAACACCAAGGAGGGAGGTGAAGTGTCACTGTTACTTTTGACACCTTATTTTGATGTACAATATTAGTCTTTTGGTGTAAACCTATATTATTTGAGTATATTTATTTCCCTTATTAAGTCATTTCATAAAGCCCCAGGAAGAACACAGTTTTTGCTAATTTGCTCAATTTTCAATTTGCGCTGCAAGCAAATTTGGCGTCTAACTGCGTGTTGACTTTGTATGCACATGCAAAGCTTTTAAAATATACTTGGCTGTGAAAACACAGTAACTGCTCACTTCATATTATCGCAGTTACCTGTGCTGTCTAGTAGTGTGTGTGTGTAGAGCAGTGTGATCAGATTTACATTTTAAAACCCCACTGAATGTCTGGGTTTAGACACGTGCAGCTGAAGCGTCCGATAATATTGACGCTGTGATATTTATTCGGCAGACATCTATGGGAAGATTTAGATGGTTTACAGACAACATTAATTCTGCATTCATTCTAACTGATAGCCCCATAATCACCAAAAAAGCCTATACCTAACAGTATATCCACATCGACAGTCCTTCATAATGTTAAATTAACGTTAGCTTAGCATACAAACAAGAGGAAGAGAGAGAAAGACGAGAAAAGAAAGGAACGTATGGAGAAGGGGAAATAGAGCACGATAGAAAAGGAGGGAGCCGCTGAGAGTTGGAGGGATGTTTTGGGGAGAAGATATTGTGCGAGAGAATGTCAGCATGGCGGCATCATTTCCGAACCCTGCGTGATGTCCGCCTGGCAGACCTGCTGTGCCTAGACGGGCAACATGAATGTGCACAGACACACACACACACACACACACACACACACACACACACACACACACAGTGAGGAGATACAGCTGGTCGATACATCTGACTGTAACTGTGTGTCTTTATTTTGGCTGGTTTGTGTGTGTATCTTTGCATATTTGAGAGTGTGTGTACTTCCTGCAGGGGAAAACCGGCTGCACTGCAGTAAAAACACAGACCAGTGATCCAACACAGTGGAAAAATAAGGAGGAAACCATTCCCTCCTCATTCAATTCACATTATACAGTACATAGCCTCAGAGCTGGTCTTTGAAGAGGCCACCTCCAAAGCATATTGTGTGTGTTTGTGTGTGTGTCAACCTCAGCATTTTTCTCTCGTTCTTCCTAAATGTTGGCTGTCACCTTCGGCTCTTTTCCGATCCGTTCGATGACACTACTTTGTGTTGGATTTCCTACTTGCCGATTGAATCAATGAATTTTCAGGGAGACCGGGATGGTGCATTAAAGGAGAATTCCGGTCGATTTCAACCCGTAGCTCTGTTGTTTGTAAATTTGGAGTGCTGTCAGTAGCGAGAAAAACGAAAACAATCGGTGCTGCCTACAGCGTGTTATCCTCCTGCTAGCATTAGCACCCAACAGGCTTAAACAGGGCAAATTTTAAACTTGTTTTTAGCCTCTTAACATGTTCAAAATGTCATTACAAGTGCCTACCCATGTGAAGTGATTCCTTCCGAGTGAACACAGTGAATCTGACTGCAGTAGATGTAAAAGAAATGCATGAAAGTTCTGTCAGCTCTGTTTAGTTCCGGTGTTGATACTGCAAGGACTGCAAGGAGTGCCTCGGGACCGTCTACAAACCGAAAAGAGATGCAAACATATTTTCAAAAATAGGCATATTCTTATTTTTTTAAAAGTGCTGTAGTACAACTAGCTGGAAACAAGTTATAATTGAGGTAAGTTTGGAGACACTACCTTATTTAATCATTAAATTAATAGCCTACATATTTTTCTGTTTTGTAGTTTGTAGACGGTCCCTAAGCACTCTTAACTGCCGTCTCAACACCGGAACTAAACAGAGCTGAATTAGCAGAACTTTCATGCATTTCTTTCACATCTCCTGCAGTCAGATTCACTGTGTTCACTCTGAAGGAATCACTTCACATGGGTAGGCACTTGTAATGACATTTTGAACATGTTAAGAGGCTAAAAACAAGTTTAAAACTTGCCCTGTTTAAGCCTGTTGGGTGCTAAACTAGCAGGAGGATAACACGCTGTAGGCAGCACCGATCGTTTTCGTTTTTCTTGCTACTGACAGCACTCCACATTTACAAACAACAGAGCTACGGGTTGAAATCGACCGGAATTCTCCTTTAAGATCTTTATTCAAAAGTTAGTTTGCAGAGCAACTAACTTGTGTGTACAGAGAGTTCAGTATATACACATGCGGTCCAGTTGTCCACTTGCCTCTTCTCCAATCATTAGCTTTGACATCATGCAGCTATATCTGATGATATGATGATATCTCTTCAAGCTTCCCCAGAAGGATCTATTTTTTAAAAAGGTCAATGGACATGCATATGTTTACTCTTTAGCTCTGTAGTACTGGACAGCACTGGACAGCACTGGACATGTGTATTACAGCATATAAAGTCTATTTTAATAAATGACAAACGTATCAAGGTTTATGAGCAGCCACCACTCATGTTATTTTCCATGTCTCTTGTTTTCTCCATTTGTCTCTGTGCGTCATTCAATGGCTTGTTAAAAGGATGCATTTTTCCACATCCCGCAACAAAACATTAAGACAGCGAGCAGTTTTGTCAGACCATCAACTTGCACACAAACAAACCCAAACTTGCTGCCGCTCTGTTCTGTTTTTTTTTTTTTTTTCATATCAGAAGGCAAAAATTATTCAACTTTTTCCCACTTGTTCGAAAAAGTTTGTTCTGTTTTATTTATTCAGTGTTTATAGTATTTCAACAGGAACATGTCATCTTCGGTTTGTAATGTTTCCTTTAGAGAGAATAAGATCATCTAACTTGTACAAAATTGTGTGAATGTAAATTTAGAAAGGCGAAGCTCTGCTACTTCTGCTACTTGGGCGGAGTGATTTGCTTTGCAGCAAGCCTTTCTGAGAATATAGTTCCCGGTTTGTTTACGGTTAGAAGATGGCTGTGTCTCATGTTACGTTGTTTTTTGTACACGCTGTGACTCTACAAATCACAACATGTAAATAGGAACATGTTGGCGTTATTTTGTCACTTATTGGGAGCAGTAGGCTAGTTGGAACCGGTTACCTGCAGGTTCTGTGCTAGGCTAAGCTACCGGTGGAACCGTCAGACAGCGTTACGACACGCACGGACACGAGAAGGGTATGTATCGACTTGTCTTACTCTGGGGGTTACGGTGAATAAGCTAAAGTCTCAATAAGTCGGCGTGTTCCTTTAACTTACAGATATATAGTTATCCTAAAACTGACATTTGTATATTTGACTTGGTAACAAAATGCTTGCTTCACACGTAACGTTCGGCATAGTCTCTCTTTGAAAGGGTCTGGCTACTCCACATAGCATTTGGGGATGGGAGGAAAACATGCTCTGCTTTACTGGCATTTCTTTAAACCAATCACAATCTTCTTGGGCGGCGCAAAGCACCGGAGAAAAGCTGCGGTGCCGCTGCAAAATAGGCTCGGAAGGAACTTGTTTTGGTGGAACGTGTACGTTTAAAAGTTGTTTTAGTCGTGCGACAGAAAACTCAGATTGGACAGATAGTCTAGCTAGCTGTCTGGATTTACCCTGCAGAGATCTGAGAAAAGGTTAACCATAGTCCTCATGAATCGACCGGAGTTTAAAATACCAACACAAGGGAAGCCCAAGGCAACGGATATCCGGCCTAAATGAGTGACATCCGGCAGATTTTCCGGCGGCAACGGAGCAATCCCGGAAGTGGAACGTCAAGGATATAGACTGCATTCAGCATAACATTAGTGTCAGTATCCCACATTCTCCCCATTCTTCCTGCTGATTAATCACGTCTGTATCCACTTTTGTCTTCATAAAATCTCAGTTTTTCAGTTTCAGTCTTTTAATATAATAATGATCCAATAATGTTATATAACATTCTGGGGTGATTCTGTCGTATGAGTACTTTTACTTTTGATACTTTTAATCAAAATTTAGAATGCAAGGCTTTTATTTATAACTTTGTACTCTGTATAATGTATTCTGTGGTATTGCTACTTTTACTTTTGTAAAGGAGCGCTATGTAATTTGATAATTATTTTAGGAAAAAAGGAGACATTTATAAAAGTCGCCTCTATTTCTTCTATACTTAATTACATAGTTCTTTCCAGGACACTTTCTAGGAAGTTATAAAACAATTATGGACCTGTAAAAGCATTACCATTGAGTCCATTTAATAATCCTCTTTTGTACTGCTCTTGTGCATGAAACCACATCCATCATGCTCCAGATTAAAAACCAACCTGGGCCGGTTGCGGTCTAGTTGTTTGTGTTGTTTCAGCTGTCATTTATTAATACAGTGATCAACTAATAGCGGCAAGCCTCTGTCGGACAGCTCATCTGTCATGATTTATGACTTACACACACTTCTGCACAAACACACACACACATAATCAGCTGACACGCAGGCAGCAGGAGTGAAGTGGTGTGGACAGGAGAGGATACACTCGATCAGTCCCGGTAGCTCTTTTGAGTGGCAGGCTGATGGGTCTGATGTGGGCAAATCGAAGACAAAGGGGCCTTTATCACCGGAAAACATATTGTAGGCACCTCTGTAAGAAAGAAAGGGGAGAAAGAATAAGAAGGAGAGGGTGAGAACAAGGAATGATGTTTGCAATTGTGTTCTATTACTGTGAAAAAGCCATTACCGCCCACCCTGTGTCTGTTTGCAGCTCGGTGCCAGCCACATACAGACTCTCCGACTGTGTTTAATAATTCGAGAGCACCTCTAAAGCGAAGACAGATGGGCCAACAGTGATGATCACGTAGATGCCACTGTGAACCAGCAGAAAGAAAATAAGAAAATCTGAGCTCTATGTGCACGACGTTGGAAGTAGAGCTTCCAGGAGGAGGTGGAGTGTGTGCCCCTCTCAACACTGACATACAGACATACAAAGACGCAGGACGAGGTCAATAAAGAATCGGCTGTTAACATTTAACAAAGTCCATTCACACTGGCATGGACTTAACTGTCCGATGAGTTGTACTGAGCACACATGCTCTTGTGCTTCAGCACTTTTCTTGCTTTGTATTGACATTCAGCTTTAGTATTTCCTCTTCTTTTTTATCACGCAACAGCCTGGTGAGTCTTGTTTAGAAAAGGGTGACAGAGAGCAATATGAAACGCAGATAGCTATCAAACAAAAGACAGCCTCTTGGGGGTTAAGCTTGTGATAACATTTCCATCTAAATGCAGATTTGATATAGCAATGGCATTGGGGCCCTCACTAGTTTACATTCATTACCACAGAGGAAGAGACCAATTGGTTTTTTTTTTTTTTTTTTTGGGGGGGGGGGGTTCCCCACCTGGTGTCCTTCACGTTGCAATTTAGGCTTTTCAAAGGGGTTCTGCAATTGATTTCATTTTATTTAGTTGTGCAAATTGCAGCACCGGCCAGGAAACAAAGGCAAAAATTTGTCTAAATAAAGGGGATAGAAAGAATAAAGGGGGGGGAGACGTGAATGTGAATGAGATTGTAAAGCTTGGTTGGCTTCATTTGTGGCACTGTCTTGCAATTGGCAACATAAATAGCTTAATGTGACCCAAATGGTGATTATCCAGGTGGAACCTGGCAAGAAACCGGCGAGCATTATTGATGCCTCTTAGCCGAAGAATAAATTTGCCTGTTTTTGTTCCTAGCCAGCTCTCGGCAAGGTGGTTCAGAAATTGCAGTTTGATCGTCTTCTGGGACCGCGCATTACTGTGTGTCAATGTGTGTGTTTTAAGGGGAGGGGCACATGCGTAAGTGTGTGGTAAACAAAGATGAGTGCCACATCCTCGAGGGGGATAAAGCAAAGAGAGTGACAGCAGGGAGTGGAAACTGATAGCCTCTTGTGAAAGATGTGTTCTTTGAGTGAGTTTGTGTGTGTGTGTGTGTGTGTGTGTGTGTGTGTGTGTGTGCGTGCGTGTGCGTGCGTGTGTCTGTGAGCGTCAATGTGTCACTATGTCAGTCTTAACACATTGCTCGCTGAATCTACTTTTTTCCATCACATCCTCTTGACTCCTTTTCCACATCGCATCACTCCAATTTTCCCGTTACACAGACCTCCAGCTTTTTTGGTTTATGTGTTTTCCCTCACTTGCCTCCTTCTTTGGCTCACAATCACACACTGTGTTATGCTGGAGTCAATTGAGCTTGTTCCTCTTTTCCGTAGTGTCAGTTTTTTTCCCTCTGTCAGTGTGAGAGAGAGAGAAAAATTACATGGCTTTTGCTTTTAAGTAAAACTAATTCAAAGTGCATCAATTTTCCTCTACACATATCCCTACTGCAGAGTGTGGTATGGACCACAAAGTGAGGGGAGAGAGCCACTTTGTGGTCAACAATGTTGTGTAACTCTCAAAATTGTCATTTTCACCTGTAGTCACTACAGCATTTTGAGTGCCTTTGTTGATAAAATGGAAAAGTTTAAACCTGCGAGATATGCACGTTAGAAAAAATTGCATCTGCTCTGACAAAAATGATAAATGACATATCAAAATAAATAATGATTCTTTGCAAAGGAAAGAAGTTAACCCTGATTAGTTAACAGATACTCTGTAATGGACGTGAAGCAATAGTTTAACATTTATAAATAAATATGAAATACGTTTATTTGATTTTTTGTCAAGGGTTTGATGAGAAGATTGATACCACTTTCATGTTTGTTTGATACAAATAGAGGCCACTCCGAAGGGTCCGTGCACCATCCTCCCCAATATAGTCCAAGACAGGGTCCCAGATTTCGAAAAAGCGAAAAGGCATGTCTCTGAGCCAGAAGCTAACAGCTTCTAATCAGTCCTTCCAGAAAAATGCGGAGTTTTTTTGTGATTGTTGCGGGCAAAAATCCTTGATTATGCAGCACGTTTTCTTAAAAAATGCGATGGAATATGCGGGATATTTATGCAGTTTTATGCGATGAAATTGCGGAAACTTGCAAAAACTGCATCATCATGGCTTCATCGCGGGGTCTGCAGCTTTTCGATGATGTTCGCGTCGCGTAATCACGTCACTTCATAACGTTCCCATGGCAACAGGGGAAAATGGCTGCTCTTGTGTGAAGTAAACGCAAAGTTTTTCAACTTTCTGCTAAGATATATGTGACTTTTTTGCAACGAAAATGCGGGGATTATGAAATCGTGCAAGCCCCGCTTATTTTGTGCAGAAATCGGCAATTTATGCGGCAATTTATGCGGCGAAAGTGCGGCGTATTTGAACAAATGCGACCCCCGCATAAATATGCGGGATGCTGATTATGCATTGAATTATGCGATCGCATAATCTCGTTTTTCTGGAGGGACTGCTTAATGGGAGAAGTTCGAACACACTCCGAGTCCATTGTGAAATCGTGGGAACAGAGTCCAAGATCCACAGAAGAAGAATGCATCTCCTTGCAGCAGCTTTAGTCTGGAGGAGCCGAGACCCAATGCTTTAGGATTTAACCCCAGAATACAGCTGACGGGAGTTAGAGCTAGTTTTTTCTTGAATATAACATCAGTTTCCTTACATATTTTGACCCAGAAGTCATTAATTAAGGGGCACTCAAATATACAGTGGACATATGTACCTTCAGAAATCGTACATTTATTACAAAATTTCGAGAGCAATGAGTTAAACTTATTGTGTATTCCTTTAAGATGATTTTTCCTTATGCACACGGGAAAAATTCCAATAAGAGTAGTCACTGTTGGCGACACACACTGCTTTACTTCTTTATTCCTCTCCAACCCCCTCTCGTCTCATCTTATCCTTCTGCCTTTGAAAGCCTCATGCATTTTGTTTCACAGGTCGCCTCACTCGACGGGCTGAACTCCTCTCGAGTGTGAAACGAGAGGCCATTTCAGAGCACAAATCCTGTTTGATGCTGCCATGCAGAGCAATATAGATCAGTTGGTGAGGGAGTTAGACAAGTAGCGGTTGTCTAAGACGATGTCACTGGGAGAAGGGAAAGAAGTGGGTATTTACGTGTGTTCATGTGTCTGCGGGGAGGAGAAAATGTGATGGGAGGGCTGATGTTAAGCTATCAGGGTAGAGCCTCTTAGCTTGAGCAACTGCAACAGCATAACAGCTGCAGGAATGAGCAATGACAGCAATCCACGCGTCTGCTATTTGTGTCTGCTCAAAGTCACATTAACCATCCAGTAAGGAATGAAAAATGGTGGCTTCTAAGTGTGTGTGTGTGTGTGTGTGTGTGTGTGTGTGTGTGTGTGTGTGATAATTCCAGTGTGTGCACACACACACACACACACACACACACACACACACACACACACACACACACACACACACACACACACACACACACATAAACACACACCTTATACAGTAAATACACTATAAGCAAAAATAGGCAATCAAAGCTGAGGCAACTGATTTAAAGTTGATCTAAATCATCATCAATGGCTGAGGGGGAACATCTAATCTTGAAAGTAACACAAAAACGCAGCATATCTTTACCTACAGGCTGAAGATGAAACTAAATGAACTGAAGCTGGCAGGTGGTCGTACTGCGGGGGAGGAAGAGGAGAAAGAGAATGGCAGGAGATGGGTAGAAAAATGACAGAGCAGACAGAAGGATGGCGAGGTTGGGCGACTCACACAGCGGTGTGCCTGTGACCGCTGGAAAAACATTGCTCCATAAATCTGCCTTTGAATTACAGACAGGAGGGGCCGTCCCTGTAGCACTTTAGCTTGCATCCAATCAAACAGAAATGGAGCAAGACGCACACAAAGTGTGCAGTCGAGACTGCCACTAATCAATATGCTTTTTTTCTTCACTTTCAACCGTTCCGCCCACCTAGGGAGTGCTTCTTTCAGTCTCTTCATCTTACGCTGCTTCACTCACAACCACATATGTCATGGCTGCACAAAAGGGAAAAGTCAGGGGAGCACCAAAGTCATTAGGATTCATCTAAATACAAAATTTCATGGCAGCCGTCCAATACTTGTCGACATATATAAATCTGGACCACGCTGCTAGCGTGGCTAAAAAGTGGCTATAGCTGATTGAAAATTTGTGCATTGATGGTGGGCTTTGGTGCGAGATTAGACGTACTGTAGTGACGTGTTTTTTTCCAGCATTCTCAGTAGTGAGGAGAAAGGGAATAGTGACTAATAAGGGTGCTAGAAAAGAATCTGATTAGGTTTGAGGCTTTACAGGTAAACCTCATTCACACACTGTGCACATTGGGTAAACAGATGCAGATTGAGCTCAGAGATGATAACCTGTATTACTGTTTTGTAGGAGTGGAATTCACATTCCCCCTCTGCAATGTAAATGAGCCACCTTTGTCTTTTCAGGCAAGGTGACACAGGATTAGAGTATAATGATAATGTATGATGGGACTCTGCCAGTGTAAAGTGAGTTGGGAGAAAAAACAACAAAGAAAAATGCAGTGGAATATGGCAGAATTTTGCTGAACAAGCTCTTCTAAACACCGCACTCTGAATTTCTTATGATAGCCTTTCTCTCTGTCATCAGTTGTTTTGATGAAAGTAACATTTGTATCTTTA
The DNA here is from genome assembly GCF_031162955.1 of Sander vitreus. NCBI lineage: Eukaryota > Metazoa > Chordata > Actinopteri > Perciformes > Percidae > Sander > Sander vitreus. The sequence goes on from NC_135863.1 coordinate 22,222,440, forward strand.
TAGTGGTGGTAGTGGTGCTTTAAGTTGCAAAGAGGTGGTTGATATTGATCCCATAATGCACATCCAGGTTTGATGTATGGCTTATGAAAATACTTTTGATATCTTCCCTCCACAGTCTAGCCCTGCCTCCCACTGTTTAGGTAGCACAGAAATGGTTTGCTGGATCAATGACCGATAATTAGAGAGCCACAACGAGCCTCTGTTCTTTTATCTTACTTCACAACCAGTAGGATTTGATGGAACAAAGGAACGTGGAGGGGGGAGCATGTTTTCTCCAGGCAATTAACTAACGTCTTTTCAGCGTAATCAGAAATAACGTCCTGTGGCTTAATTTACAAGTCGGCATTGATTGTCCTCTCCTTTTCTCTCCTCTCCTCTCAGGCGTAACCAACGCCGACACTGTGGTGAATATGCGGAAGGTGACCCATCAGACCATTAGTGAGGAGCTGTCCAAGACTGTTCTCCTCCCCTGCCTCTTCACCCTCCGCCCCAGTGCCAGTTCATCCCATGAGCCCCCCCGGATCAAGTGGACCAAGGTTTGGGGCCAGAGAGGCTCCGACGGGTTGCAGAAGGAACAATCGGTCCTGGTGGCCAAAGACAATGTGGTCAAGGTACAATAAAGGCTGATGGGGACCACTGTGAAATATTTTGTTTCAAGCTTTTTTTGGGAAAACTAGGAATGGCTCGGTGGTGTATTGTATTGTATTCTCTCCCTCTCTCGTTTTTACTCCCCCTTCTCTCTCTTCCCTCAGGTGAAGAAGGCCTTCCAGGGCCGTGTAACGCTGCCTGGTTACAATGAGAACCGCTACAACGCCAGTCTTGCTCTGACAGGGCTACGTTCTAGCGACTCTGGTCTGTACCGCTGTGAGGTCGTGGTGGGCATCAGTGACGAGCAGGACACAGTTCCCCTGGAAGTCACAGGTGAATAAAATGACATTTCTTTTCTGATTAAGGCAGCCATTTTGAATTGAAGTCACACTTGGGGTGGGAAATGTCATGCTAGAGCAAACCTAGCTGTATGCTAGTCACATTAAGCAAACATCAGGATTTTCTCTGTCTCATAATAAGTAATAAAAATGTATTTATCTTAAGGACTTGGAGAATGCATTTGGTTCACATTTTAAGGAAACATCGCATTATAGTCAGGTAGCTAGCTCAGGTAGCTAGCAGCTACAAGCCATTACATTTGCTAACTTACCAGGAGTTATTATTTCAAATGATTATGTAATTTCTAACTAAATAATTAAGAACACCCAACAGCTATATAGCTTGTCCCCAGGTCATGGCACTTTACATTTGCAGTGCTGAACATCACTAATCAATATCACAGCGGTTAGCATCAAATAACAAATTCATTGCAGAAGCTAACACTTTACTGACACATTGCAAATAAACGAACTAGCCATGACCAGTTACCATAAATTATATATAATTCATATTAAAACCAAACTTGTAGCTATATTTAAGAGGTTTTGACCGAAAACATTTAATCCATCTATTAACTTTGAATAGTCCTTGGCTAGCCAAGTAGTTTCACATGTGAGCTGAGGGACAATGACATTAACAATGACCAACTTGGCTTCTGAGTTAATGATAGTTTGATCTACTTTCCTTCATTACTTAGCATGGTAGCACCCATAGCAGGATTTGTTTTTATCTGATAGCTCTATATTGTAATTTGTTGTACAGCAATTATAAACACTGGACAGTCACGCCACTAAAGCGTAACTGGAATAGAGAGAGAAAGAGCGAGCAAGCAAGAACCTGCTACTACCCTCATGAATCTGATTATTTCTGTCATCACTATCATCTCTTTGCAAATGTAATATTACCAACAATTGAGTGGTGAGATGAGTGGTGATATACAAAGTAATTAACTCCTTTTATTTTTTATTCTAGGCGTGTTCTCATGTTTTTAACTACACAAATTATTGTCTATGGCAAAGCAACACTCCCACTCTTTGGTTGTGTACAGCTCTCTCATTGTTTCAAGCTCTGCCACTTTGAATAGTAATGACCCTGTTGTCCATGCCAGGCAAATACAGCCATTACAACCAGGGCTGTTTACTGTCCATGTAGAATGTACAATGATGTGGAAAAGGTGAGGGAACTAGAACACATTAAACATCATTGACCTGGGCCACTGAGGTGCTGTTCATGCACCGAAAGCTTAATGAAACCAGGATGGTAGGAACTAGGGTTGCACGATATTGACAAAATGTGATATTGCGATATCGATTATGACTATTGCGATATCGATATTAATTTTGATATTTTTAAACATATGTAAAATTAAAAAAGTTACGGGAAAATGCATCAAAATAGATTCATAACAAATTAAACAAGTTTTCTTACAACACAAGGTTTATTTCAACTGACTGAATGGACTGGTCCAACATGAATAAATAAATTAAGACCATGTCTTACTGGTTGGACAGTATAAAATATATAAAGAGAACAGGACATGTTTTACTGGTTGGACAGTATAAAATATATAAAGAGAACAAGACACAACTTTTCTTTCTCTTCTCTGATTCGTTCCATTTTGTTGTCTCTATCTATTTCTTCACTTACACTGTCACTCTGTTGAAATATGCACACACGTCACATGGTACGCTCCATAGGGTTTGTCACGTAGTGGACCTGTACCAAGTGGCACGGTAACTGGCCAATGAAACATGATCATTATAGCGTTTCAGGCGAGCTCTAAATCAAACACAACTAAGCCACACAGTCAACGGACGGGACGCAGCGCTCCACAAAATAAAAAAAATATTGCATACTTATTGTGACATTTTCGATATATTGTGATAACGATATTGAGTCGATATATCTTGCACCCCTAGTAGGAACCCAGCAGTGTACGCTGTGTACGCAAATAGTGTTACTCAGAGCGCTTTGTATGGCTCTCATTGGCTTAACTATATGGGCAGGGCATTTACTGGATTATCTGTATCCAGGACACCCATACTTGTGGAATAATACCTGGAGGTAGCTCACTGTAGTAGAACCATAATTACTTTGTCAGGGTATTTTAGCTGCAGAGCTTTCATCAGATTCATTCCAGGTCACTCACTATTTTTAATAATAGGCTATTATCATAATGACTACAGGGAATCACAAGATGCATTCGGCACTGTACACTATGCTGCCGCTGCTACAAATCCACAGCATGGTGCATCGTCTGCCATTGAGAATAACACAGACACACACCCACACACCTTAGCCTTTATGGAGCTCAGATGTGAACATACTGTATGCAGGCATAATGTGTGCACTTGTTTTTACAGGCCAATACGTCTTTACAATTTTAGCATTTCAACAAGGATGCTATCTGGTTTTCTCATACTAAGAAGCACCTCATCATTCTCCATAAGAGCGGTCTACATTTAGTAAGCAAGACCCCTGTCACAGTGCTTGGGAGACTCTGCATCCTCCCCCTTTTTGGCCAATCGATTGACACGCTATGAAAACCACTTCTTCAGAGAGAAACCAATTACGTAGCTGGCGAGGACTAGCCATCTCCAGGGCTTAGTCTTAATTGGCAGTCACGCTACATGGCAGACCACAGCCGTCCTCACACTAATTCTACAGAGTGCTTAACATATTCGTTAGCAGGTATTGATACTGCTCAGCTATATCAATATAATATTAATCCACACTGCTCTTCTTATAGAGTAATTTGTGTGTGCCTAAGCCTCGACGACATGTCCTTCCTCTCTTGCCATCTCTTTCTTAATTTCTCCCCTGCTGCCTCGCTCTTCTACTCGCTCCTTGTTTTGTCTCTATTTTCTTTCTTTCTCTTGGCACATATTGACTGGTTAATTGGCTGTGCCTCACCAACTAGAGAACAGTGGCATTTACAACTGTGTCGTTGTCTATGGTGAGCTACTGTATGACTGCTCCCCATTAACTGGTGTGAAGACAGTAGATAGTATATCAACACTGGGCATGGTCAAAAGCATATTGTAATTGTTTACATAACTTCTTGGGAGCCTGGCATAGCCAGACTAATTCGCAAATGCGCAATTTGCTAGTTAGTTGTGGCTAATTTGCAAATGCGTATTAGTGTGAAACCTCTCAGTTCATTTTTCCAAGGAACGTTATCAACGGTGCAGACCAAAAATGCCTGTGGACGCAAATTAATAGACCTACAACCAATTAGAGCAACGACACGACATAGCCTTGAGTGACACATGCGAGGTGAGGCAGTGCTTGGTCTGTTTTGAAGTAGGACAAATATTCTCAAATTACAGCTAAACAGTACGCTAAAATGTGTTTCTGAAAATATTTTAGTCGAGAAATAGGCAATACAGTAATAGAATCTTGATTTGTATTTGATCAGCACCGCCCAGTTGATCTGAGTTTCATGAGCCTGGTGCTGGATGGAGTGTGCCGGTTACATTCTGTAACTGCGTTGAAGCATGATGCTCCTCTGTCAGTCATCCGTCTTAAACCCGCCCCGTGTGAGATAAATGAATGTGGTTGGCCCGTCCAGTTTCTCTTTGGCTGGAAATCAGTTTAAATGGGACGTATCTGCCAGAGCAAATGAAACATGAGCTGGAAAATTCGTCTGATTTCCAGGCTAGCGCAAGATAGTTTTAGCACTTTATTTATCTTTTTGCATTGATAGCGCCTCCTAGTGTTCTCCAGGAGACCTGAAAATCTACTTCCATCCATGCTTAACAACACAATGAGTCCGCCAAAATGTACAATTTTGTAGATGACTTAAATTGCTAATTGATTGATAACCAACAGGCTTGTTGAAAAGGGGGAAACAAGGCTATGGCGTGCTCTTGTCAATCGTGCACCATGATCATTTACAGCGCATCTTCTAGCAACGCAAATGTCCAAGCCTAAACCATGTTTTTACAAATCCGTCCAAAATCAGGTTAATTTTCTTTTGAACAAAAGAGAAATACACACAGTACGGTAACTTTAGTATCATTTTATATTTTTGTACGCAAAAAGTAAGGGGAGAATTAAAATTTCAGTTTGACTTTAAACAAAGTAAATGTTATAGCTACTGTTTAAGTTGTAATGCAGTGTAGTGCACTAAACAATATTGCCAAGGGACAACTGCTACAACAGTGCTACAATGAGGGCAGCACACAGTCATAAAGCATAGGGCCTACCCACAAATGGTGCCTTCCTGTTCTTCTCTCCGGAGACTGTGTGGAGATGTGTGAAGATGCAGAGGGTAAAAATAGAGGCATGTATCCAACATCCAACTCTCATGTGGAATAGGACTGGGTTTCCCATAATATGCGGGAACCCATTTGTCTCTATAGTGTAAAAATTTGCCAGCGAGTTAGCATCTCTTTTTGGAAAACATCCCACAGTCTCCAAGGAGAAAGGATGGAAACTGAAAAAATTAGGAGGATTTCTGCTCCACAATTTTTGTAAGACCAAGATGACAGAATGGCTAGATAGATTGTGGGAAATGTGTCTGTGTGTGACACACAAACACACACAAAGCCAGCGAAGATAAAGGAGCCTTGTTAGTAGCAGATGCCCACTGGCTTTTTTATGTTGCTGGATGCTCCTCAGGGGAGCAGCATTGTTGAATGGCAGGCAGAGGTGGGAGGTGAGGGAACAATAGACGGACACTTCTGAAACTATTCCTTTCCCATTTTAGTGGAATATATGTCTCACTTTATTCCCAGTTGATTGCTACTTCCCTGTTTTCCCCTCACTTTTTTTGTATTCCTCTCACCCTCTCTTTCTGTCTCTGTAGTTCAATATGTGATGCATACAATTTATGCATCACCTTGAATGCAGTGTATCTCTATTTCTGTGTTTGCCTTCTTTGTCTTTCTATCATGAGTACGGCGGCAGGCGGTGGTGGCAGCAGTGTGACGTGTGTGTTTGTGCACTCTTAAAGCAGTAAAATAAACATCACCACAGTGTTTGTCATACACCGTATCCAAGGGCAACATCTCTTTTCTCTAATGATAAGCCAACCGACTGCGATGCAAATGAGACTCGCACGCACAGGTTGTTGAACCTGAACGCTGTTGTTTCCTCTTACACAGACAGAAAAATGTCAGTACATGATGTGGATGTCTAGAAGGCTCTGTGTTTTTGTATTTTGGAGCGTGTATATGCTCCTGTTATTGGTTTCAAGGTTGCAGTTTATAACTTCTTCTGCGACCCAGAGGTTGTGGGTCGTAAAATCACACGATTAGTTCCTGGAGTAGCCTCTCTACTTTCCGTTACATGCTGTGTCTCTTTGCTCCAGGTGTGGTGTTTCACTACCGCGCCCCTCACGACCGCTACGCCCTGTCCTTCGCTGATGCCAAGAGAGTGTGTGTGGAGAACTCGGCAGTCATCGCAACACCAGGCCAGCTGCAGGCTACCTTTGCTGACGGATATGACAACTGTGATGCTGGCTGGCTGTCTGACCAGACTGTACGGTAAGGTTTTCAACTCTGCATACGTATAGAGTATCAGGTGGTTGCTGTTGGAATAACTCTCAAGCGCACACTCTTTACTGTTACTTTGGGTACTATTGTGATACAGGTCAGTGTCTTTGATAGCGGCGGCAGCATAAAACACAATTGAGTATGAGTAATGAGTAATGAGTAGAGTCGCAATTTTGGCCTGTACATTTTAAAATGCTGAGATTATTCCTTTGGTTTAATGATAGATGGAAAGCCAACCAAATCTGAGCTCCAGGGGCAGAACATTACCTCTGTAGCCCCTGATTATCACATACGGTGCATCTGACTATCCTGCGCTAGATAATAATAATTAGCAGTCTTGGGCTTAGAGTATCAAGGTTTGCTGGCAGCTCTTGTTTGTTAGACCAGGCTGCTATTTTAAAATCTCCATCAGACAGTTGTTTCAGCTTGATTTTTTTTTTTATTTTTTTTTTATTTATTTTTTTGATAATGTGCCACATGATCAAACGCTGTAAGAAAAATAAAAGCACTCTGCTACTAAAAATATATGCCTAAAACAGAGAACTTGGGTCAAGTATTTACTGTGGAACTATGAAGCATGGCAACGTGCAAGTCATTTACTGTAGATCTTTTTGGACTTTCTATAAACACGTAACTGTGCGACATAATTGGACCTAATTGCTTGTTTGCACACTGGAAAGGCTGTTAACTACATTCGCCCCTTCTGAGCTGTCTATCAGTCCGCTGCGTGTGCTTCAGCCCGCCACCTTCCATAAAGTCCCTCTAAACATTACCAGTCGGAGCTCACCTCTCAACAGCGTTCTCATTTTAATTTCAAAATCGCTGTTGCTCCAGTCGCCAAGTAAATTGACTGTTGTCTTCCTGACATGTTGTTTTTTCACAAGCTTCCCGCGGCGCGGCTTCCTTCTCCTGTTTTCTTTCTCACCTTCTGTCCTACGTTCCGTTGTTTTCACTCGGGAGTTATCTAATTGGTCCAGATCCAGGAGGCTCCGTCAGGAGGAAAGTGTCCAATTAATACGTTGGGAAAAATACAGACATCAGCCATCTCTTCATCAGCCACCAAGGAGAAAGAAAAAGGCTGAGGCCGTAGACACTACAATGCTTAGTTCTCTTGTTTTACTCGCTGCATAAGAGCTCTGCAGGTTTCTGGTTATGTGCAGGCATGTGTGTCTTCTGTTTGTATGATTGTGTGTGTTTGTGCGTTTGTGTGTGCATCTGTTCCTAAGCACTTCATAAGTCGCTGTATGCCAAGCGTAATCTTTTAATCAGCCTCGTTGCTTGTGCCCTGGTGCTGCTGAAATCAATGTTCTTGTGGAATAATTGCTCAGTTGGAGCCTGACTATAGATCGCTGTTTTCTCAGCCCCATAGGCTTGCCAAGCCACTGAAGGAATTCCTGATTCTTTTAACCTCTCCTTGACTTCCTAACTCTCTCTCTCTCTCTCTCTCTCTCTCTCTCTCTCTCTCTCTAATATCATAGCATTACTAGAATCCTTACATTGCCAGAGCATTAAACACATTTGGAAATGATTTTAAGTAAATCGGAGGGTAATTCTTCTGTGAAACTCACACTGAGGGCAGAATAATAAAAGAAAGCAAGAATGTGTAACTCGCTTTGGCATGTCAGCCAGTTTCAAGGGGGATATTTATGTGTTTATTTACCGTTATTCTTTGGGTAATATATTTTGGTAATCTCTGGAAAGGAGATATACTTACATTGATTGTATTTAGGGCAGAAGATGATAAAAGTGTAGTTTAGTTTTTTAATCTTATTTTGTACGCGTGTGAACACAGACTCATCCCCAGGGATAGCCGAGTTTGTGTGTGGCTGCCTGTTGTTCATGGTCAGGCTGTATTAATCTCCCTCTCTCTGTCCCTGTCTCTTGATTTTCTCTGCAGATATCCCATCCAGTCGCCTCGGCCCGGTTGCTATGGCGATCGCGAGGACTCACCTGGAGTCCGTAACTACGGCGATAGGTCCCCTGATGAGCTGTTTGATGTTTACTGCTTTGCTAAGCAGCTTCAAGGTATAGGAGCTAGGCGCTTCATACATTTAGGTTTAGTCATGCATGGGTTCACTAAGTCGTGGGTGCAGCGCAAGAACGCCGTGACCAGGACCTAATTCTCTGTTAGCATAGAAAGGAAGAGGGCAGTAGGAGTGGGTGGGTTGTGGAAGCGAGAGGGAGACAGAGATTTGATTTGATTTTATTAGGATCCCCATTAGCAGATTCAGAACATGAGCTACTCTTCCTGGGGTCCACACAAAAAACATTACAACAGATAAGACGTTAATACCATAGGCAACTGAAGTTTCTGGTTGGTTTTCCCTACTCCTTACACGTAGTTACTCCTTCGATATTTGACATTAATGAAGCAAACCTTGTAAACTAACTCCACTGCTACTCATACATGACCTACACTGCAACATAAGCCGCTTTCCGACCAAGTAGTTACAGGAACGTAGTTATAGGAAAAGTCCACTTCTAAAGAGATCTACTAACTCTCCTTCAAAACCGTTTTTTCCAATTGCATTCGCATTGGCCAAGTGGCCATAGGGACTGTTAGGAGGGTTAAGGGAGTGATGCAAGCACGGCACGACCAACGGTCTTCATAGCGTTAAAATCAGAAAACAAATACACCAAAAAAGTATGAACTAAATACTAAATCTAATGTATATAGCATATTTGTATCCCGAAGAGAAACGTATCTCTCTCTCCCCCACCTCTGCCTGCTGCGCTGTGGACTTGTGTGTGTGTGTGTGTGTGTGTGTGTGTGTGTGTGTGTGTGTGTGTGTGTGTGACGGCCGGCCAGCCACAGGACACGCGTGTGGAGTTTAACTCCGAAAAGACAGTTAACCACAGGTTCCCGTTAATCTTATGATGGACATGTGTTGTGATATTTAAACGAACCGTCAACGGCGAAATAAAACCCTCTTATTTATGAGACCGGTCTGAGAGACCTCCAGCTCACAGCTGGGTCTCTGAGCCAGTCATGGCCGAGCGACGAGCTAGCGGCCCCAACAGGCGCCTGCTGGCTGTCGCCTCACTTCATGGAGAGCTTCTCAACTCCAAACACTTTGAAGCGTATTGTCAATTTGGCATCAATTTTCTCAAGACTGCCTATATTCCAAATCTAAACAGTTCATTTCTCGCCTAAAACGTTGTCACAAGTCAATTTAGTGATGAATAAGATAGCGGAAATTGTTAAAATTGTCCCGTTGTTGGTCTGTCTGTACCGGAAACCCGACCCTCGTTGACCTAGGTTCCTATGCTGAAAAGGGAACAGCGAAAAGACCCTGCCCCTGAAGTAGGAGCTGAAAGAGTTACAGGAACTGTGGCCAGAGGAACTTAAAAATCCCCAAATTGGTCCAGTCGGAACACGAGAAAAAAAAGGGTTCTAGGAATTTTGTGTTCTAGGAACTGCAAAAATCCCTCCGGTCGGAAAGCGTCTATTGATCCAAAGCACCCTTTCTCTTGTGGAAGTGTACTTAAGCCATCACTTGCTGTGACTGCTGCCACTGATGGTCTTGTAGCCTTATCACCAAATGTATTCTACATTCACATCATAATCAAGACAGCGACAGTGGACGGACTGAAATATTGTTAGGAGTTGGTAATATTTGCATATTCCAAAAAACAATCATAAGCGCAGCAGGTTTTGTTTAACACCCCAATCAGACACACTGCAGGGGTTAGTCTATCTGGGTAACTTGTTATGAGGTGGTACGACCACAACTGTTAAGCAAGCATAATGGTTGTAGGAGTTACCGTACCAGAGCTATTTATAGATATGGACACGCTGTATGTGCCCGGGATGCTGAGTAGAGAAGATTGCTTGACCGCCTGTAGACTTTGTATCCAGCCGTTTACAATTTAATTCAGTGAAATTAACAACCTGATGGAAACAATCTGCAGATAATTATCTTCAATCAAACTGGAATTACTAGCTGATACATAGCTAGTGTTTTTTTTCTCTTATTCTGTAAAACAAAATACAAACTAGAAGCTGAATTAAAAAGCTCTGATGTTCAGTACACAACCATGTACTGCAACATATCGAAGTTCAATTTCAATTTGGCAAAGTCTGTCATCATTTCTTTTTTATTTCATCATAAATCGGTAGTAATTAGCAACTTTTCACCAGCCTCCCAATACATATCTCATTAACTCATTGTCTTTGAGCATTTCTTCTCACACACATCACTCCTCACATTATCCCATTCTGCCTCTCTCTTCTTTCGTTTTGTTTGCATCTTCACCCTTTACCTCCCCATCTCAGTTCAATAAATCAGCATCGCCATTCTTTACTCTTGGCATTAATCTCCTGGATCATCATATTGAACTTCTCATTCCCACTGTCCGCTCCTCCAGCTCATATTTTTTTCATCACACACTGACCTGCCGGTGGGTTTTCTGATCATACTATACTATTTTATTTGTTTTGCACAGACGTTGTAGTACACGTGGGCTCTCTCTCTGTCTGGCTCGCTAAGGCCCTATTTTTGCATCACTATTTTATCCACATCAACCTTACCTCTCTTCAGCTTCTCCTTTCTTCTTCTCCTTCACTCGCAGTCAGCATACTTGTCTTTCTTTTAGATCCCTCTTTGCAACTGCTTTGAATTCAAAGAACTATCTTTATATAGTCCCTTCTTTGAATTACTGATGTTTTTTGAATCACTTTTATGCAAAAAATTAAGTGCATAGCAAGTAAAACTTTTCTTTTATCACGCGACATCAAGCCTGCACCTCCTATTCCTTTGGCAAAGTTGAAAAGGAGGAAAAGGGAATGGCTGGAACTAAAAAAAAGTAAAAGAAGTCTCATACGCACACACATTACATAAAACAGACACAGACTCAAAAGTAGCTACATCACTTTGTACAACCATACAAACTGCAAAACTAACTCTCAAAAACCTGCAATCATAAGCCAACTCAACAAAAGAGATCTTAGTCTGAGGGCTAAAATGCCTTTAGTCTCTTAACCGTGCACTGTAACACACTGAACTGAACTCCTCGCTTCTCTTCTCCTCCTTCTCCGCCCAGGTGAAGTCTTCCACTCCACAGTGCCAGAGAAGTTGAGCCTGGCCACAGCCTCTACCCACTGCCATTCCCTGGGAGCTCAGCTGGCCACTGTGGGGCAGCTCTACCTGGCCTGGCAGGCCGGCCTGGACCAGTGTGACCCCGGCTGGCTTGCTGACGGCAGCGCCCGCTACCCTATCAACGTTCCGCGGAAGAACTGTGGCGGAGACGAGCCCGGCGTGCGGACCGTCTACAACAACCCTAACCGCACCGGCTTCCCCGACACCACAGCCCTGTACGACGCCTACTGCTACCGAGGTACGGCGAGCTCTGTGATGATAAACTTGGCGCACCATCAGTGTGGTAATTGCCATGGCAACGACAGAGGGGTCTGGGGACTTGCTTTCCATTCTGCTTTTTAATTAGCACGGCATGTTTGTGTCATACATGAAGTAGTTGTGAAGAGATGACATTTGTGTCCCCTGTGATGGATTTGAGGGCTTGTATGATGTGTAGTGGGAGAGAGAGAGAGAGAGAGAGAGAGAGAGAGAGAGAGAGAGCAACAGGAAGAGAACGAGAGAGGAAAGAAAGGTAGGTAGAAAGAAAGAGAGATAGAAAGAGCAACAGCATGAATGAGTCCAACTGGAGTTTGCAGAGACTGTGTCTGACCTTGTCTTTTATCATGTGCCAACTGAGACTGGAATAAATTAGTTTCATCTTGAGTCTGGATTGACTTTACACCACATTCTGTTCATTGATAATGTGTATATTGTAGGTTATCAAACTTATGATTTTGCATCTGGTGCTTACCTTAGGTTTTCTGGCTTCCATCGATTGTAACAGACTATACAATTGTATTGCCACAGATAGGGGAAAAAGTGACATTTTCATCTCTCACAATGTCATCTTATGAAATTTTCATTGAAGCGTAACATGTACATAACCCAATCATTTTTAGTAAACAAAAACAGCATGAGAGCAGCGCAGCAGAGCATTTGTCAAAACACACAGCTGATAGATGAACCTCTACATTGCACCAACAAAGCAAAGCTGTATGCACATTTACATTAATATTTAAATCAAATGACGTCTTTCAGATCGCTAAAAGTAGATAAAAATGGTAATATATATAATGGTTTTCTTTTATAGCATAAATGGGGTTCATGTAAACAATATTGTTGATACAATCTCATGCATATATTGTGTTCATGCAATATAAATGTTTGTTAATTTGAAAATGATTGGATTTTGTGGTAAAGCTGCTTTCAGTGTAATGTGGCTGTTGTGTGTTGCAGGCCGCCAGCCAGCGGGGGTCCAGGCTGCAGAGGCACAAGCTCTGTACAAGGCCCCCAACCAAGCAGCAGAGGCCATCTCCTCAGTTACTGAAGCGCAGCATAGTGCCCCTTTTCCCAAGACTTCCACCTGGACTGGATTGGTTGACTTGGACCACACAGGAGTCCACTCCATTGCTGGAATCAACAACTCCTCTGAGATTTCTGAAGAGCATGTAGTCATCCACCTAAGGCCAGAGGATGGCTGGGATGAAAACCAGGTTGGACCCAAACGCAGCCAACTCAGCCAGGAGGAGTCTGACGGCCCAAAGAGTAGCAACACCATGGGCCTTTCTGACCTCGAGAGCCTGGAGAGCCATGGAGGTTCTGCTCATGAAGAAGAAGATGGTGGCTATTTCGGATCATCTGACACCCCAACATTATCCTCCATAGCTTCTTCCACTCCCCAGCCTCAGACCGGTAACAGTGTGTTGGCCGAGTTTGTGAACACTCTGATGAGGCCCTTTAGCTACTGGAGAGGTGGTGAGGAGGTGGAGGAGACAGAAAAGGGACCTTCTGTGCTTGAGGAAAAAGCAGGAGAGAACCAGACGCAGGGAGAGGCATCCAGCAGAAACCTGAGTATACCAAAACCAAGTGGAAATGAGGGCAGCATGGACAATGCCATTACGGAGCAAAGGAGTGGTAGTTTTTCCTTCAGGACTCCTACCAGTGGACCACAGAATCCAGAGGAAGGTCTGTCCGAGCAGGAGAAAGAGGTGATGCCACTGATTCGATTAGTGCCTGCAGTCCAAAGCACGGGGCAAAATGACACCGCTACCCAGCCAGGAGAACGAGCCTCCAGCGCATCTGCTGACGAGCCTCCATCCAATGGTAACGGTACGAGCTCAATATTGATTTTATTTTTATTAGGGCTGTCAATCGATTAAAAAATGTAATCTAATTAATTACATACTCTGTGATTAATTAATCGAAATTAATTGCATACATAATTAACGGTGCCTGAACCGATACTTTTTAAGAAAGTAAAAAAAGAAAAGAAAAAAAAAAAGGTACTAAGCAACAGTTGGTGACATCAAAGAACGTCTTGTTTATTGCTAAGGCCATATGGTCAAAATTAAATGATTTAATAATAATGTATAACAATAACAATAACTTATTTCACTAGTAAATTGCTGTTGAACGACAAAAACAACAACCAGATAGGAAAAGGACATTTCCAATAACTTCAAATGCACCACGAGGCTGTAGTTTACCAGTTTCATTGGAAATGAATTGGAATGATTGGAATTCAACGCACCATCTGTGTTGTTTCACCGACAGCAGCTGCAGGTTGTTACATCCCGGTGTTGAATCCTCTACAGTAAAACACAGTCAAACTTTACACCGTTAAGCGTTAGCTGTCAGCATTTTAACCGTGTTTAATCCAGCTACTAGCTAGCGGTAGGCTAACGTTAGCTGCTGTTGAGTATAGTGTTAACTAGCGTCACGTGCAGCGGTGTTTGTGTTGCCTGTAACGTCTGTTTCAGAGCATCAGAGAGAAGTGCAGACATATCAGTGGCACCAGATTTCGGTAGTCAGGGTTGGCAGGAAGAAGATTTTTACAAGTAAATGTTCCAATTAATGATCCAGGCAGAACATTCTCGTCTCCCTCCTTCATTTTACAGTCCAATGGTGGCTAGAACGGCTCCGGGTCAAACGTCAATATGGATGAACACGTTATTTTTTCTCAGATTAATTAATCGAAATGAACGCGTTATTTTGACAGCCCTAGTTTTTATGTGTATTTAACCTTTAAAACTTAATCAATAAGCAAGTAAATAGAGTGAAATAGAAATGAGGGTAAATTGAAACTGTTCTATTTCAAATACAGGCCTGGTGCATTTAAATGTCGCTTGTAAATATAGGATCTGTTTATGTCAAGCTTTTTTAAACTCCCTCTGTCTCTCTATTCAACTCGCTCTTCTTTTCCCTTGAGTATTCTATAATATATTCCTCCGCAGGGCAATTTGAAGTATCAATGTAGATTTAATTAAACAGTAATTGCAAGCAAACAGAGGGGCATATCACATACAGTGATGCAAAATGTTTGAGTTTTGACTGTTCATTCTCATATTTATTGGCAGGATGCTTTGATTACAGCTGTCAGAAAGAGTACAGGCGAAGCTTGAATTTGAATCTACTTTGCAATAAAAGGTTTGCCTGCATAATGTATGTAATGTTTGTTTAGAAAAAAGCAGACCTGCATCACAAATTACAGCTTATTTTTTCGGAGTCAAAGAAGTATTAGACTGTACAATTGACTGGCATTAGCTGTGGAGAATATATTAAACAGATGAGGAAAAACAAAGCAACTCGACCAGACATGGATAGAAGTTCAGACACAAAGAGAGAAATGCTCTGGGGAGTATGAGAAGCCCTGGGGGTCCATTTTGTGTGTGTGTGTGTATGTGTGTGTGTGTGTGTGTGTGTGTGTCAGACAGGTAACATCCATAGTGGAGTGAATTGCCCACAGGAATGGTGCGGTACAACACACGGATAGAAAGGGTCACCAGGTCAGCGCTCATGTCTTGCACCCTGGCATGTTGACACCAAACCCAAAATCACTAACTCTAGTTTGTGACTGCAGGGGTAAAGGTGGACTAAAGATTAGAGGAAACGGCTCGTGACTGGAAGGTTGCTGGACCAATAACTACCAGAGCAAGGCACCTGCAGAAAATTAAAGCTCAGGAACATTATCACTGGCCAAAAGTAGAGAAAACAAAGCGTACCACAGTCTGGGGTGGAAGAAGGCAGATTTTTTTTTTTTTTTTAATGGCTATCACAAATAACACGTCCTTGGAAAAATGATTTAATAAAGGTGATGGGCTTTTCTCACCTACCAATTGCTGGCTTTATTAATATAAATGCTCACTGCTGTGCTACCTGAAATCCGATGCCAACCCCCACGGTACTAATGAAAATCCAAGCTTTAGTCTGCATGCATTATTCACAGCCGTATCCAATTAACGTGGAGGTTGGGCTGCACTGCCGTTCGCTCTTGCCTCCATGTATGTCTCTGCTTATTAGGCCCCGGCTCTGTGAAGGTAGGCGGTAATGATCACTACAGCGAGGATGAGCAACACAAGAGGGGGAAGAGTAGACAGAGGAACAGGGAAGAAAGGGGAAGATGGAGAAGAGGGGGGGGTCGTTTCTTTCTTTAATGTTGCTGTGATGGAAAGCTGCCCAACTGATGTCTCTTCTTAAACTAGCATCAGTGAGCTGAATTAACTCTGTTATTGCACACCGCAGGCTAGCCCTTGGATCTTAGTAACTGTTGGTGCCATGTTGCCTCTTTGATTGAGGGGGGTGCAAAGCTTTGCACTGCAGATGGCACATCAAATTATTCTTTTTATTTATTTATTTCAGATTATTTTTGGGGCTTTTTCCGCCTTTATTTGATAGGACAGCTAGGTGAGAAAGGGGAGAGAGAAGGGAAAGACATGCAAGAAGCATAAACCTCTCAGTATATGTGCGCCTGCTCTACCCACTGAACCAACCTGGCCACACGACAAATTATTTTTGAAAATTTGAAAAAAAAGGCCTCTGAATGTAGAGCGATGACTTAATGATCTCCCCTGCAAATCAAAATATTTTGAACATAATATTGAATGAAGAATTATTTTGTTAAGCTCCTAGTTGGAGCAATCTGCCTCCAATAAAACTCATTTAGAATTTGAATAAGCTCTACATGCATGTCCTGACCGTCTGTCAAGGAAATGCATGTCTGCTTCACACCAGTCTCGTCAGCCCCAGAGACTGAATTGATGTGATGGGAGACAGTGGGTTCTGTGCGCTGACACTCAATGTAGATGCTACTGACATGATTCACATCATCCAGCCCTGCAATAACTTCTCCTCAGTCTTTTTTTATTAGATTCCATATCTGCAGATGGGCTGAGGTGGCATTGGTGCCAGCTTTCTGTGTGTCTCTCTCATTGTCAGCCTGCTCTTTCACAATTTAATATTATGTCTGCCTGACCCGAGGGATTTCTCTCAGCCCGTTTACTCCAGTAAAGTGGAGTCAACACAGCAGAACCACTCACAGTGGAAGCACACAATTACCATCTGAACGGGGTTTATTAAAAGTTTGTTTTGCTGCATTTCAGTGTTGAGCTGTGGCTTTTCCACCAACAGATTCGCAGTGTCAGAGCTGAACTTAAACCATGCTCAAATCATCCAAACCTATGCCTAATTGTCCCATTTTATTTATTACATGGGTCATTACATAGATGATCAAACCAGATTAATGTGTTTAATTATTCTCACTTTCATCAGTGTGTGTAGTAGAAGTATGTAATTGGCTATTTGGATTATTAATAGGACAATTACGCCGGCTTACACGGCTCGTAGAGAAATGAACCTCAGGTTCATAAACCTCACTTGGGCATAAGGCAACATCGGACCTTCTGAATAATTTACACACATTTTAATATTTTAAGCACAGACATATTTGTGTATGTTCTCTCTCTCGTGGTAATTTGTTGTGCTGGGTTGTGTTGCACACCCCCTGCCGTATTGCTGTACTTTTCAGACATGTTAACTGAACTGAGGACAGCCAAACGGAGCTGAGCGATGATGATGGTAGCAACACTAGCCGGACCTCTCAGTAACATGACTGCACTGCAGCCCTAAAAAAAAAAAAAAAAAAACACGCCAGCCGTGACTCACACATGCAGACAGAATGAATTATTGATAGTGTAGACAGTGTCTGGTTTAAAGCCGTAAGCTGATAAGGTACAGTTGGACCACTTCATCGAAATAAACAGGTCGAGATGGAGCTTGCTGTGGAGCAAGTCATTTGCTTATCGTGTTGCAATTGCTCCTGCGTTTTTCCGCATGACTTCTCTCACCACAGACAAGTGTGTTTCTTCCTGCAGGAGGCTGTTTGGGGTAAAAGAATCCACAGGGTATAAGAAAACAGGGACAGAGAAGAGAAGTGTGAAATTACTTTGAATACATCCTTCCATCCTTTTGGTTTGTTTGTGTCTCTGCGTGTGTTCATGGGATGGCTTCCATCTTTGTCTCTCCAGCAACTTTAGAAGCCGCACTGATCAGCTCCACTGAAGAGAAAAGAGGCCCAAAAAATCCAACTTGAAATTCATAGTAAATGAGAGTTAACAGCTACTGTCAGTTCACCAAAGAGTACAGTTTGTCTACAGCCTGAAAACAAAACCCAGGGATGGAAGGGAAATTTAACCTAACTCCCAGTTACATTGTATTGTATTTATACTGTATTTGCACATTTACATCTTATTCAAACTTCAAAATGGACAACTTATATTAGACACTAAATACAATACAGGCTGTTAGGGAATTTGATGTATTAATTAGGGGTGCATGATATATCGACTCAATATCACAATATCACGTTGCGCAATATTATATCGAAAGGGGTTGCGATATTTGCAATATTTTGTAGTAAAACATGTCCTGTTCTGTAGACATGGTCGTTAAACCTCGTGTTGTAAGAAAACTTGTTTTATTTGTTATGAATCTACTTTGATGCATTTCCCATAACTTTTGTAATTTTACATATGTTTACAAATATCAAAATGAATATCTATATTGCAATATTCATAATCGATATTGCAATATCACATTTTGTCAATATCGCGCAACCCTAGTATTAATACATAGGTCACTATGGAGCCTGTAGAGAAGAGAAAGTTCTATTTAAACATGATCACATTTATGAATGTGACAGATTCTGCATGTAAATATGTATTCATTGTTGCAACTTTTTTGGGAGGTTATTGGGAAAAGTTTCACATGTAATGAGGCATCTGCAAGAACATTTTTATTGTTGAGGTGTAGGATTAGGTGTGTTTGATATGGTCTCAACAGATTTGGATTGGATTATTACATGGGATTATTTATTGCTAAAAACAGATGTGATTGGATAATTTGTATAGGAAATATTGTAGGGGTCACATGTTAGACGGACAAGATTTAAAGTCCTTGAAAACAATCTCAACTAGTTTGTGGTTGACCGATCTGACTGATCCTAAATGAACACAAGTGTTTTTGTCAAAGTCAGAACAGCTTATATATATATATATATATATATATATATAGTGCTCTTTATCTGTTTAGGATTTGGCAATATTTGAATCAAACTGTGATGATGACAGTTTGTGGGTTGTTTGCTAATGATGTCCAGCCATAATCCCTGAGAATGTGTTTTTACAAACTTTAACTATGGCTGTTTAGTCATGAATAATGTTATAATGAAAAGTTTCAAACTTTTGTAGGGGATTTAAACCTTAAACCGTATTTGTCTGTTCCATGTTAAGCTCTATGAACAGGTGGGACACAATCCCAACGGATGTGGTCAGAGTTCTTGTACAGTACACAGAGTTGAGTCTATTAATTTCACAATCCCAAATATAAAATGGTTTGTAGTGTGGGCACAGGGGGAAAAAAAGAAAATTGTGCAATAAAAACAAATCAGGGACATACAGTACTGTAGTCCACACATGACAGAAACCCAGTGCTCACACCGCTGATCCTAGCAGACTCGTGTTTTCATAATCATTTTGAAACTGAGCTCCCTGTAAGAGTTATATGGGGCTCATGTAAGCCAGTCTTGAGTTTTAATTGCTTATTCCACATCCATAAAATTAAACCCACCCCCGTCCTCTCCACCCCCATAATTTAAATCGTATTAATTAGTCTGTTCTGTCTCTGTGTTCCCTGTAGGATTCACTGCAACAGGTCCCAACGAGATATCCCCATCCAGTGAACATGTCAACCTATCCGGTCCTCAGGGTCCCAGAGGAGGCCCAGCCTTTGCTCCCGCCCCCAGCAGCCACTTTCGGTGGGCCATCAAATCCATGCGTGGGTCTAAATTAGGTCCTCCTAGAAATGTAGCCTATGTGGGTAAACGTCCCACCTGGGAGCCTATGGAAGCCAAAGCAGGGTCACTCGAGGTGATGACCCTGCCCAGTTCCCTTCGACAGGACAACTCTGAAAACTATTCAGGCCAGGGGAGAGTCCAGGACGGAGAAGAGGCTAAGTCTCCATTGGCTGCCAGAACTGCATCAGGGGAGGAGAAGGAGACCGAGGGGAGCAGTGAAGGGAGCAACTTTCCCGGTGGGTTTGAAATGAAAGCCAACGACTTGGACGGCAGTAGTGTCAAACTGAGTCCTGAAACAAAGTCGTCACTCAGCCAAAGCCAGACTGAGCTTGTGACTGTGGCAGAGCACACCACTCTGTCCCAGTGGCAACTAGTGCAACAGCCCAGCACCCCAGCTCAGGGCAGCCAGCAGCCAGACACAGCAGGCGAGGCCAGGGGAGAGATCTTCTACGTCCATAGGCCCACTGACAACCTCTCCTCTGCTTCTTCACCAAGAGGAGAAAGTAGTTCCAATTCAGGTTTCACTCCTCTTTTAAGGAAGCAAAGCAAAGGCACCAGCAGAAAGGAGGTGGTGACTCCCACACCCGAAGCCCTCATGGAGGTGCTGACAACCTCTGAAGTGACCACAGTGGAGCTTCTGACAACCAGAGACACACAGAGGACGGATCCTGTCACCACAGCAACCACCACGGAAAGTTCCTCAGAGAGCACCTACCCCAAGGAGTCGTCTATTTCCATTTCATGGGTTCAGGAAGAGCGGGAGAAAGGCCTCTTGGCTACTCCAGCACCCAGTGACGGATCTCAAACGACTACAGGTGTCATTCACTTGACCACCTTTGCGTCAGACTCCAACGTTGGCACCACAGAAATGGAATCCAGGTCCGCAGTGTCTGAGTCCTTTGTGGTTGGAAGTCGGTGGACACCTTTCAAAAGCATGAGCCCTAAGTCAGAGGAACCCAAAACTCCGGTGTCTAAAGACAAGAAAGACACAAACAACCCTTTCGGCATCCTCGTGCCCAACTGGACCTTCGGGCTCTTCCCATCAGGTATGTGAGCTCCCCAGTGTTCCCGGTAAATGAACTTTACTGTCAGCATTATCGTCATGACTATGAGTGATTATCTAATCAGTAGCGATTCAGTTAATTATGTGTGCAGCTCAGTGAGAGCCAGAAACATCATCACAGTCCTGAGGTGACATACAGTACAGAAACGGCAGCACGTTAACACCGCTGAATGCCTTCCACCTGAGTTCACAGCCTCTGCTATATATATATATATGTATATATATGTATATATATATATATATGTATATATATATATATATATATGTATGTGTATATATATATGTGTATATATATATATATATATATATATGTATATATATATATATATATGTATATGTATATATAAATATATATATATATATATGTATATATATGTATGTATGTATGTATATGTATGTATATATATGTATATATATATATATGTATGTATGTATGTATGTATATATATATATATATATATATATGTATATATATATATATATGTATATATATATATATATATGTGTGTTGTTTCATTCTACATCACCCCTCTCTCTCCTACTCTGACACGCATCATGCAGTCTTAATGCAGGCTTGTTCTCCCTTCCTCCTGTGTTGGTTTAGAGAGACAGCTCCAGACAGCGAGGCAGTGCACTGAGGCGCGACCTACTAGGTCTTAGTGAAGTAATTAGCGGGTCAGAGTGAGTGCAATTAGGTGAACTGGGGAGAGGCAGAGATCCTAGTCCCCAACAAATCAATGTAGACACAAACTATAAGATGGGACTTGTAATTGACTGCGGCCTCTTCTCCTTTCTCATTTTTAAGTTTGTCCATGTTCTCTCTGGGCTCATTCTCCCACGGTCGGCTCAACTTTCTCCTCTCGCACTCTATCCCCGAACTTGATGCTCAAAATATTAGCAAGTGTTTGCCTCAGAATGCTCACATTGATTTCTTTTTATAGTTAATGGACCCGCTACTGCGGCAAAAAATAAACACCAGAGCAAATGAACAGAACAAACGCTATATTCTGAGGGCCACTCATCTCTTCCTTGTCTGAATTTGTAATCTTAAGAATCAAAATGTGTTTGCTTATGTTTAATGTATCTGTCTAGAATCGCTGCAATATTTATTGTGTGTTTCTGCCAAACTAATGTCTTTCATCCTCAGCTCAGTGCATCTGGTATTTTCTGTTTGTTAGTTTTTTCGAAAATTCTGACTCCAATCATTAGTCATACCGCTCAGTAAAGTGCATTTTTAAAACTTTTTCTTTATAAGTAATCACATGGAGAACTCAGAGCTGGTAGGGGTTCAGTTGCATTTACTGTACACCGCTAATAATGGGGATAACAGCCTATTCAGAATACAAGCACCTCATGTTAATACCTCCGTCTTTCAGACAGAAATTTGACTCGGTCAATAGAAGTAAAGTCAACAGTTGAAAATGAGTCATGAACTGTGAAATTACTTTGACTTACTGCATGTTTTTGGATTAGATGCACTCTTTTTTTTACCTGCTTTGCCCACTTGGCGTCAAAGATCTTCTCCTGGGAAGATTCACCAGTTGATTGCCTCCATTGTTTGGTCATTTACGAGCACTTTCAACCATTAGTGACCATTGTCTGAGAAGTATGTTTTTCTCAGGGGAACCATCTTTGGTCAAGTTCACAGGAGATTGTGAAGCGGGAAACTCACCTTCTTCCATTTAATAACAGCAGTAGGTAGGAGGATGGTGGTTTCAGTAGAAAGGGCAGCTGCAAAGGCTCAGTGCTTACTGTCGAGCATGACCATGCCGTTACCATTTATTGTAGTGAACATATAATTCAGATTTCAGTCAGAAAAGAAAGAATTTGGTTTATGTAATTGCAGCTCAAAGGCACTCGCTTTCTTCAGATTGAGTAGTAGGTTGTTTATTACAATAGAAGATTAAAAGAAACCAGGAGTACATTTTTCTTCTTTATCAGTATTTCTGATACGATGACATTTGAGTTGTCCTACTCTTGTTGAGTGATTGGAAGGCAGGAGACCCCCTCCCTCTGACTGACCTTTTGTAGTTGTCAGTTATAGTGCAGAGAAAATTACAGCAATGGTTGTCTGCCCATTACAGCAGAGAGGTAGAGACAGAGAAGGGAAAGGGCAGAAGAATGAACAGCTCTGTAAAAGGAATAATAGTGGAGAGAGAGGGGTGAGTGTGTCCTCTACTATGCTGTAGGTGGGAGTACATAAACCTCTTTAATCAATGATCAGAGACTACACTAACACAGTCCCA
Source organism: Sander vitreus (assembly GCF_031162955.1). Taxonomy (NCBI): domain Eukaryota; kingdom Metazoa; phylum Chordata; class Actinopteri; order Perciformes; family Percidae; genus Sander; species Sander vitreus. The sequence continues at coordinate 22,245,380 of NC_135863.1, forward strand.
TGGGCCTCCAGAGAGCACGTTGTTCCTCCTCTTTTTTTCCTCTTCCTTCCTTCCTTCCTTCCTTCCTTCCTTCTTTCTTTACATTTCTTCATTTCCTTCCAATCTTAATTTTCTTGTTTGTTATCAGGCCAGTCTCAGCCTCTCTGTGTCCTATTTGGCCATATATCAGAGTGATAAGACACTGGTATATAATGCCACATCCAGCTTTCCAATTCCACATTGCTCTGGCCTCCAGCTAAACCCACACACATGGGTGGACATACGCACACACACACACACACACACACACACACACACACACACACACACACACACACACATACAATATAAATGTATGTGAGGAAGCACCAGCATGCCAAGCTTACTCAGAAGTAAACCTCCATAATCCACCCCACGTCTCACCATCACAAACACACACACGCACACACACGCACACACACACACACACACACACACACACATACACAGAATATGTCTTAATCCTTTACCGTGAACACTGAGAAAGTAAACACATTTCATTTTATTTCTTTTTTAATTACTCATATCTTGATTTCCATATTTTATAATCCTAAAGGCAGTGTTTATTGTTTGTTATTGTTCAAATTGGTTATTTGTAACACCACAAAAAGTTACAAAAGTAAAAGGCTTCTAGTCAAGAGAGTTCCATCAGCCGTGGGCATTTACCGAATGGTTCAGACCATTGGCATGGCAAGGAGAGCGCATACAGTGACGTGGGCTGTCTGTCCAGCCTTTAAATTGCCAATGCCAGTCTGAAACTTTGGCAAACAGGGAACAAGATGCCTATGAATTATAGCCTTCTTGACTAAAGCCTTGTCCCGGGCTCAAGATGGATCAGACCTCCGGCAACATCAATAACACAGCAGCCAGGCCTCAACCAAATTAGAGTGTTACATTTGAAGGAGAAGAGAGAGTGTGTGTGTGTGTGTGTGTGTGTGTGTGTGTGTGTGTGTGTGTGTGTGTGTGTGTGTGTGTGTGTGTGTGTGTGTGTGTGTGCGTGCGCGCGTGCAGTAGGAGATAATTGTAGACAGGGACAGGCTGGGATGGCATATTATCAGTATGGCTCTGTGGATAGATGTTGAGTTTGTCGGCTGGCTGTTGGAGTCCTTGGATATGCTGTCTGGAGCAGCGAGAGGACACATTCTCTGTGCTGCATATAGAAGTCTATTGATTTTCCTGTCTCTCCCTCCGAGTGTCTCCCATCTTTTTTTTTCTCTATCCTTCTTTCTGTCTCTCACCTTACTGTTTTTTTTTCTTCTTTTTTCCGCTCTCCCTCACTCGACTTAATGTCTTTTATTACTCCTCTGGTCATTGTTATGACTCTCGCTGGCATAATGTTTTGATAGCCTCTTGAACTCCAATGTTGTACAACAGACAGCAGTCAATTGCCATCTAACCGTATCTGTCCCCCCTGTACGATCCTCAGCCTTAGCAGCATCCTCGTCACATCCTTTAAAAAAAAAAAGAAAAGTGTCATCTCCCTTAAACCGATCTAATTTGTCATCCTGCTATCTGCTTCTCGTCTCCAAGTTTCTCTTTTTCTTTCTTTTCATGGTGTAATTCCTCCATTTTTCCATATCAAACACTCCCGCTGAACCTAATCCCGTGCTATTGGCTGCTGCATATTAAATTAATGGGATTTGTTAAAGAACAGCCTTGAGGGACACTGGGCTCCATCGTGGTGTGGGATGTAACAGTTACACACCACTTTGGCTGATTGAGCACAGGCTCTTTGTTTGCTGTTAACCAGAGGAATAACGAAGCAACCAAAGTGTTGAAAATGAGCTTAAGTACACTGTGGTGCGAAATCACACTGAGCCTTTTGTGTATATCAGTGACTGTTGATAATGATAATGCACACCAGTTTAAAATACACTGAATTTGCTTTAAGTAATGTCAAACTGTAAACAACGAAACAAACAAAACACCTAAAATAGTGGTGCTAAATCCACCAATAGGCTGTCCACTCTCAGCCGGTCAGGGCTGCTCAAAAAGAAGGCCAGTTATAAAAACCAAACCCTGTTTATTACAAAAACATTTAAATCTCATTATTGTCTCTCACGGGAAAGGGACCAGAGAAAAGTAATCAATGGCGACTCCACTTACTGGCCAAATCAAATGTCCAAGATAGGCTAATGCGATTAATCGCATTAATGTCATAGTCAACTTGCAATTAATCGCAATTAATCGCACATTTTTCTCTATTGTAAATGTCCCTTGATTTCTTTTTGTCCCATTATTTTTTCTCATTTTAATGCTCTTATCAACATGATACGATACTTTTAAAACGGTGCCTGAACCGAAAGATATATATATTTAAAAAACGAAAACATTTGTCTGTTCTGTATGTTCAAAAATATAAAACAATAAAAAGTTGAAAAAAAAAAAATGGGTGGGAAAAGTGTATTTTACAATAACTTTGAATGCACCACGAGGCTGGCGAGGCAGCTACAGTCTGGTGTTAGAATCCTCTCCAGTGAAATACAGTCACACTTTACACCGTTTAGCTGTCAGCATTTTAACCATGTCTACTCCAGCTGCTAGCTAACAGTAGGTTAACGTTAGCTGCTGCTAAGTGTAGTGTTGACTAGCTTCCCGTGCAGCATTGTTTCATAAGGCACCGAAATCCGCATTGCTATTCGACCGGTAGATAACATTAAGGCACCGGTGCCGTATTGGCACCGAGTCTCGGACCCCCCCCCCCTAAATAAAAACTCTTCGGATCTACACGATTCACGTGGATGACATTTTCCCATTCAAAACGGCAATTTTTGCCAAAAAGCGACTAGTTTGCAGGTATGTCTACTCTTTGGCCGGCTCGCAAGCCCAAACAAGTGTGTCTGTTGTTTTCTTTCTGGTCTAGCTAGATGTAGATATAGTTTTTCTAACGTTACTAGTTGTTGCAACAGCATGTGAAAAAAACTACAAAGTTTGCTAGGCCAAAAAGAACGTTAATCTCGCGATAACAAAAATTGACGGCGTTAAAATGGGTTTGCGTTTGGGTTAATAAAGCGCTTTAACTGACAGCACTAGTTATGGGTGCCAACGTGGATGACAGTCAAGCTAGTAGTGTTGTGTTCCCTGATTCTCCCTACGCCAAGCCAGCGCCTTCGGTTGGCGATGGTAATCTCATATTGTGGGTAATAGAGTTCCTTATTACTAGCGTGTGTTGTTTAACCCTCTGGCATCGGGGAAAAAATGAATGGCAGAGGGGAGTTGTGACTGCAGACCGGGCCACACCAGTTGCTTTTTCTTTTCGAACATTCCCACGCTGCAGAACTATCGCTATCGCTAACAGGTGTGCTATCAAGCCTGGTGCTTGTAACATCTAGAGTGGTCTCGCATTGCCAGACCTTCCTCCACAGTGCTGCGGAGGAGGGTCTTGCTAGTCAACACAGCATTCCAGGATGGGAGAAAAACGTTCTCTGGTTTATTGGCATTTCTTTAAACCAATCACAATCATCTTGGGCAGCGCTAAGCACCGTATGGAACCTCCTGCGCCGCTGCAAAATAGTCCTGGGAAGCATAAGCGGAGTTTGACAAAAAAAAAAAATCTCATTGTAGCAGCTGAGACCTGGCCTACCACTTGGGGAACACAGCACGAGCACATATGGACAAAACAAACATGCTAAATAAACATATATGTTTATTTTTAAAGCAGCTTTTAAATTACATTTTAACAATTTAACAATTCGCCCTTATGAAATCCAATCGTGGCACGGCTGTCTTGGAACGCAATAGACAGACGGTGGTGGAATGCCCCCACACTTAAATTCAACTAAAATGTAACAGTGAACAATCAGTGTTGGACCTACAGTCTGTTGAGATGCCTCTCCAAACACAGAAACGATGCACAATCACACCATAAAATGTTAAGACACTCGCCGAGATACCTCGCCACTTCGCCGTTTAACCAAAGTGGAATAAACGTATAAAAGTCCAAATCTACACAAAACCCGGAATCAATTAGTAAGCTGACGGCAAATTTATACACGGCATTTAGGCAACCTTTATTGCAACGTTGGCACGGTAAGATGTCCAGACTAGTGCAACAGTAATTTTCGTTTTTTGCGTCCTGCATATGCGTCGACAATGATCTCAGGTGAGAGCCAGAGCCCTGAAAAAATATTTTTTTTACTAAAGCAGTAAGCCTATATGAAATCAGATATATTACCTACCACCATTTAGTTGTTTTGTGTTATTTAAAATAATAAATAAAATAATGTTATTTATAAAATATCTGGTCATGCCGGAAGTAATTATTCCACTCATTTTTGAAACAATGCAATTACCCGTTTCAGCCACCGCAAACTCCGCGTATGCTGGGAAGGTTGTTTTAGTTGTGCAACAGAAAACTCAGATTGGACAGATAGTCTAGCTGTCTGGATTTACCCTGCAGAGATCTGAGGAGCAGCTAACCATAGTCCTGAGAAATCCACCTGAGTTTAAAATTCCAACACAAAGAAAGCGGAAGGTAACGGACATCGAGCCGAAAATTGGGGACATCCGGCAGAATTTCCGGCAGCACCGGAGCAATCTCAGGAAGTGGGACGTCGTGGATATAGACTACATCTAGAGTAACTTAACATTGACTGGTGAAATAAGTTATTGTTATTACAATTTGTATAAATTTTTTAAATTTGACCATATGACCTTAGCAATAAACAACGGAAACGGTTCAGGCAGCGTTTAGGCACCAGCACCGCTTTCAAAGTATTGTTTTAGCACCGGTATTGGAAAAAACCTGAAAGATACCTAACCCTAACAATCTGTATCAGTGTTTTACAAAAAGCTTCAGTATTATCTCTTTATGACCTTTATAATAACGAGCACTTCCCTTAAAGTATGCTAACATAAGCTGTTCTAATTTACCGATGCGTCTCGCAACAACAAAGACAACCCTTCTGACGCTAAGATTGTTTTGAAAATGAAAGGTGACCAATCTAATGATGATGTAGACAAAGCACAGAGAGAATAACAGCCGATAAGGACAGAAGTAAAGATTAGAAAGAGTGAGGAGAATAAAACAGAATATGGAGGAGGGAGAGAGCGCGTAGACAGAAATGATCAGTCTCTAGGAAGCGAGATGTGCGTTATGAGGTTGTACATCATGTCGAATTTGACATCTTTAATTTGTTCTCACAGCAGTTTTCAGCATTCAGGAAGTGTTGTACACATGTGTAAGCACAGCAGCTCATGATACTCGGTTTCTCCATGGACTGCGTCAAGTGCTGTGCCTGGAAAGGTCGTTGAACATCACAGCAAGCTGCGATGTGAAAGGCAAATATTAGCTGTTTTGCTTAGTGCTGCTGGTTCTTAAACTGTTAAAGTAAAACACACAGACTGACTAAATAATTCAGTGAGGGATTTTTTGTGTAACAGGGTGTTCACTGACATTTTGGGGAATAGAAAGTGTTGATTTAATGTATATATGTAAAAGTAAATGAAACAAGCAGCGATGTTTGTAAAGCTAATGCACCATCAAAATGTGGGTTTAATATTCTGCAGTGAGCCTGAAAAAAACACAGAAAAGCTGTCTTAAACAGCATTTTATGATGCCATAAAAATGCTTTATTATCTCTGCTGTCACAACAAAACCTGGTGATTATTCAGCCTCTAGGAGCCCCATCACAGGCAGCTGTATTTTATTTTCGAGATTGTCTGACCCAGAGCTCCCATTATGGCAGATGAATGACTCGGCTGTTACTGGTGGATAGAGATCCACAGCAGAGCTGCAAAGCAAGTTTTGTTGTTGTTTTTGTGGAATATTTTCTCACTTCACAGCCCTCTAAAGATCAGTTGCGTGGCAGACCAAAGTGCTACAGTATGTTAACTTCAGTAACACAGTAACTGTGGATGCTAAGCTCCAATTTTCACTTTCCCTGAGCACAACATATGCTTTTAATCATGTATTTGTTTATTTAGAGCAGCGCCTTATGCTCACATATGCACAAATTATTGTTCTGAGAGAATTTGTGGTCTCTCTCAACTTCAACTTTCCATAACATGGTGAACATTTACTCCTCTTGGCTTTTAAAGACAGTCAAACCAACTGGCTCAATGAGGAATAAAACTGCCAAGTAAAACATTCAACCACACAGCAGATGAAACCATCAACTGCTTGTTGGAGCATTCAGGCATCGCCATCTCCTCTGATTTTATTGTAGTCATTTTCATTTAGCCGCCTCTGTAAACCAGATAAGAAAAGACCTCTGCTGAGCCATATGTCACCCCATTAAAAACACAGACAGGGATTCACTGAGAAGGGTTGTTTTTTGTTTCACTTCTTCCACGATGAATCCCTATCTGAGTTTTTATTGTCAGGCACAGCCTTAGGGCCCCTGAGGGTGCGTAGAGTTTCATACAGCAACGAACAACATCACCTTTGTGTGCCACCAATTGGGACATGATGGGAGGGATGGCTGCAGACAGAGAGCTTGGCAGGGTACTGTCAGAAAGAATATAATCCTCTGTGTGGAGTCATTATGTGGGGATGTGCAGAGTGGTCGTGGTTATGTGAGGAACCGTTACAATGGAGCGTTCAGGTGCTATCAGATTAGACGTCAGGAATCTGCTTCCTGTTAGGGAAAGAACATTTCCTCACTCTATCTGTATCCGACAGGTCTGTCCTCTTAGAGGGCAAACAATGGAGACAAACTAGCAGTACACAGCCATGATGTTTCTCAGATCACTTTACACAGACTGCTTTTATTACCTCTAAACGAGAAGGATCTGGATATATTATGATGTGAAACTGCTCAGCAGACCCTGTGGAAATATGGCTTCTGTTATGCCTGTAGCACACCCAAAAAGGTTTGAACAGCAGCGTCCTTCCCTGAGATGCAGCTCTCACATTTTCATTCTCCATTTGCAGTCAGGCTCAGCCAGTCACACGTGCGAGCACACAGCATAGAAAAAAATGGAAGCCGCCGCCACCTGCCATCAAGGTTAGCAGTGAAATGTGTGATTTCAAATTGAGGTATTTTCTAGCTACAGAGAAGTGGCAGCGAGAGGATGAGTGCACCCAGCTTGGGATTTTGGAGCTGCCGGATTGCCTGACTGACTTCACTCACTCTCAACGCCGCTGAACAGTCACAACACATCATGCAGCAGCCAGCCCACAGCGAAGTGGAAGGGTTGTCAGCGATGTAGGGCATGTCAGACACACCCACAGATATGTCCCAGCAGGGAGGATTCATAGACAGGGGAGCAAAATGAAGAGGCTCAAGGAGGGGAAGGTTTCCTACTGTAAGTGGTGGGGTTAATGGATATGAAGGTGTAAATTACAGAATCTAGTGAGCTATGAAGATTAAGGCTTTGCAAATAGCAATGGTGCCTTGAAGGAATTTTGGGTAGCAAGCTTTCTTTCAGAGTTTCTGCAGGCAAGGGCACTGTGAGATCATGTAAAGTAGTTCTTTTTTGTTTTAAACAGGTCTCCAGGCAAACCCTCCTGCCCACAGCTTGCTTCTCCTAATAGTGCTGCTCTGCTGCCAGAACAACTGCTTGCTAGTAACCACAGTGGAATACAAACATGCAGGCAAGGCAGTATGAGATCCCCAATCTGTCTGTGTGTGTGTGTGTGTGTGTGTGTGTGTGTGTGTGTGTGTGTGTGTGTGTGTGTGTGTGTGTGTGTGTGTGTGTGTGTGTGTGTGTGTGTGTGTGTGTGTGTGTGTGTGTGTTTCCTGCTTTTTCTTTCTGGTTTAGGCCTCGCTAGGTCATGTGTGAGAGGTCAGTGAAGGTGTGTCCAAGCATACTTGCTATTGTTGTTTATATTTGTGTACAATATGTGCATGAAGTTTTGGAGAAGTAGAATATAAACAGAAGGGTTTAGTGATTGTCTTCACAGCCAGTCGCATTATTGGTATCATTCCTTTGAAGCAGCTGTGCCAATCACAGTGGGGCATGAAGAAAAAAAACTCTCCAAATGGAGAGAAGAGTGCAAATCAGTTTTTCCAAATAGGGAAATATTGTTGTTTTCTGTGATCTGCCTTATAGGACACAAACACACAGCACTCCAAATGTGTTGCCGAAGGCAGACGATGAGCCTTTGTAAATTGAATGTATATTTGTGGAGATATTAAATGTCTGGTCAGGTTTTTTTCCACACCGATGCATGGTTTTATTCTGAAACAGAATGATCCACACCAACTATTCTGTGCAGGTACTGCATAATTCCTGAATAACCCCTATGAGATTTAACCAAAACAATCACGCAGTCAGAGTTGTAATTGTAGCATATTGTAATTAATGGTTGCATATAAAAAAAATCAGAGGAGACACTTTTTCTCGTGTGTGCTGTGTGCTTATCCCCCTGTAATAATAATAATAATAATAATAATAATAATAATAATAATAATAATTAGGGCTGTCAATCAATTAAAAAATGTAATCTAATTAATTACATACTCTGTGATTAATTAATCGAAATTAATCGCATACATAATTAACGGTGCCTGAACCGATACTTTTTAAGAAAGTAAAAAAAGAAAAGAAAAAAAAAGGGTATTAAACAACAGTTGGTGACATTTAAATAATGTCTTGTTTATTGCTAAGGCCATATGGTCAAAATTAAATGATTTAATAATAATGTATAACAATAACAATAACTTATTTAACTAGTAACGACAAAAACAACAACCAGATGGGAAAAGGACATTTACAATAACTTCAAATGCACCACGAGGCTGTAGTTTACCAGTTTCATTGAACGCACCGTCTGTGTTGTTTCTCCGACTGCAGCTGCAGATTGTTACATCCCGGTGTTGAATCCTCTACAGTAAAACACAGTCAAACTTTACACCGTTTAGCGTTAGCTGTCAGCATTTTAACCGTGTTTAATCCAGCTACTAGCTAGCGGTAGGCTAACGTTAGCTGCTGTTGAGTATAGTGTTAACTAGCGTCACGTGCAGCGGTGTTTGTGTTTCCTGTAACGTCTGTTTCAGAGCAGCAGAGAGAAGTGCAGACATATCAGTGGCACCAGATTTCGGTAGTCAGGGTTGGCAGGAAGAAGATTTTTACAAGTAAATGTTCCAATTAATTATCCAGGCAGAACATTCTCGTCTCCCTCCTTCATTTTACAGTCCAATGGTGGCTAGAACGGCTCCGGGTCAAACGTCTGCGTTATTTTGACAACCCTAATAATAATGATAATAATAATAATAATAATTAGGGCTGTCAAACGATTACATTTTCTTAATCGCGATTAATCATTGAATTTCTATAGTTAATGTTTTATCACATGATTAAAATTCTATTATTTTGCATTTCAGAACAGTTTTTAAGTACATATTAACAATGGAAAGCAATTCTTACCAGTGTATCTTGATTGGGAATCAAATGAATGCAAAGAAAATGACTTTATGAACTTGATTTTAAGATTTGTATTTGTTTATTATATATTTAATCTAGTCACACATTTGAATCTAGAGTCAATATTAGGGTTGGGTATTGTTTGGTTTGGATACCGGTGCTAAAGTGGTACTTTTAAAACAGTACCGGTGCCTTAACGGTGCCTGAAGCAATACTTTTTAAGAAAGTAAAAAAAAAAAGAAGGGTACTAAACAGTTGGCAACATTAAAGAACGGCTTGTATAAATGATTTAATAATAATGTAATCACTATAACAATAACTTATTTCACTAGTAAATAGTTGTTGAATGACAAAAACAATCTGTTGCCTGTAACGTCTGTTTCAGAGCAGCAGAGAGAAGTGCAGACATATCAGTGGCACCAGAATGAGGCACCGAAATCCGCGTTGCTATTCCTGCAGCAGCAGGATGTGTTATGAGGAAGTACGGCAAAATAGTAGCCTGTTAGGCACGACGCAAAGCCGAGGGAAGTGAAAATAAATTAATAAATGGCGGCATGCGATTAATACGATTAAAAAAAATTACGCATTATGCTCGGCCCTTAATCGCATCGCGATTAACGCGTTAATGCTGACAGCCCTAATAATAATAATAATAATAATGTCATTCATGTAACCCCAGCCCACTTTACATACAGAAAACAAAAAACAACTGTGTTAATGAAAAATCTTGGCTAAAAAGTCTCAATTTAAAACAGAAATGAACTTAGTATTGCAGACTGAGGCAGCTTCTGTGGTTTTTTTGCAGCAGCCTGGTGTTGGTTGTGTATGATTTTATCAAGGTAACCGCAATGAATCACTGTGTAATTTGTCGTGGCACTTTTCAAGAAGAAACTGCAGATACACATTCTGTCTGTCCTATTGCCTTCAGGTGGCTGTAGGGAGAAAGCAGATATCATAAAGTGTCTCATGTCGATTGTTCAGGATCATTTAGTATAGGCTGGCTCGTGGTACTAAGTGACACACAGACCCAGTGTTAGCCAGAATACCAACTCCTCTGCTTGCACTTCTTGCAGGTAGCTCATATCTGTTGCACCTCACCTCCCGCTTTCTCATCATACTAGCTGCTGGAAATACCATACTGATGGGCAAAGTGCATTTCAAGGTGAAGAACATACCCCTTTGGCTTCTTGCACCACATGTTGCGCCACTATATTAATTTCTAGTAACAGTCTACTTCTCTAATTGTACCTGAAATAGGAACTCAGCCTTCATCTGTGTGTACATCCCTCACTTTATTTGAAGGCATAGTTATCAAGCATATGTGCACGTTCATTTCACCGTGGCATCACTTGATCTAAAAATACATGTTCTTTTTAGTAATCATATAAGTCACAATATGAATTATTCATTATACATTGACAGTAATTGTTACGGCCTACATTTAGTGCGTATAGAATATTGTTGGGTAATTTGAAAAAGGGGGAACGCAGTTCATTCAATTTTCTCATTTCACAATGCCCTGAAAGCGAGAGCAAAGACACATTGAAGAGAAGGGGGGGGATCCAAGGTGGATAGAATGTGTTTGTGATGATAAGCTAGGATGGATTATTTTCTTGCCACTCCGACAGCCAAGATAATGCAATTTATTTAGGACGAATGAAGACGCCACAAGTGCCGCTCTTGTAACAATACACCCTCAATTTCCTCGTCAGTCTCGCCTTGCGCAGGCCTGCTGAATTGGTTGTATTGAATTGCTGGCATGTTACTCCTCTCTAGGCTGATTCAGTGTGACGCTCGGTTCACAAGGTGCTCACTGAGAGCGCATCGGCTGCTTTCTGCTGTCTCAGGCTTCTGGCATTGGAGCTAATTACAAGTGTTGCGTGCGTGTGTGTGTCACACAGAGAGGAGGAAATGGAAGGGAACTAGAATCAGAAACCATCTATGTATTTTTGTTTTGTATATTTTTCATGTGAAAGTATATTCTAAACTTCTTTTCTTCTTGGGTCTCCACAGCTCAATTTCTTTTATGTCACATACACACATTTTCACCTCAGGATATGACTGTATATTGATAATAGCACTATGTAAATAAATAATAACTTGGACCAGTTAAACGGATTTGGCAAGCCATAGTTATTTTAGTAATCCAGTGTTGATTGCAGTTTTCAGCATGCTCAGTAATAATTAATGCACTACTGTAGTGGAATGTTTACAGACTGCAGTCTGCATCCAGTGTTGTTTTCACCCCTTTCACCCCTGGACACACACACTCTCACACATACACAAAGGTGAGTGTATACATATACAGCCAGACCGGCAACGCATGTGGTCAGACAGACAGAAATAGCTGCTCCCTCCCCTGCAGCGCTCATCAATCCTATATAGTTTGTCAGAGGCCGCTCTGCCCAGGCTCGGTGCAGTAATCACATTGCCACACCTGCTCCATCCACAACCTTCTCTCTCTAAGATGTGAACACATTCCCAAAGGATGCAGGTTGGCGTCTGCTGCCTTTCAAGTGGTCAAGCTGGGTTCAAGCCCAGATTTGGCAAGTATCTAAGCTGTCAGTTGTCCTTGAGCACTGACTTCCTGCCAGCCTGGGAAGGCTCAGTAGCTGACCAGGTGCTCTGATCTCCCTGTGGTGGGGGGATCAAAAGACTATTACATTATCATTCTTTACAACAGCTGACTTCATACCGTATGTGACCCCTTGTGTTAACCGTGTTGTAGTTCTGTGGTCTTTACAACCACATGTCCAGATTTATTATATCACTACACACACTGAAAGGCCCCTTTATATTGTGCGGTCAATCAAAAACTGTGATTCTAGATCTCACTGAGACACATCCACTAACGGCAGATTTATAGCTTGAGCTACTAAAGACAGCCTGTGTTATAATTCTTCTACATTAAATGATGCAGAATACTCTTGTGGGCTAGTGTATTGCTATTGCTAGAAAAGAAACATTTTTATATATATATATATATATATATATAGGGCATGATTTTTCTTCTTTTCTATCCAGTCATTTAGTGTGGGATTTATCTGGCGTACCACTGGTTTTGACTGACAGTTGGTGCAGTGGGTTAAAAGGGAGAGGTGGAAGCTTGGTTTCGGGGAGGCGAGGCACGCTGACCCTCCCCGATTTGTGTATGACCTCATGGACTGTATAGCTGAAGCGTTTGGTGTAATACCCAGACTACAGACTGTCAGCCTCTGCACACATTGGACTGTCTCACTCTGCAGAGTGCAGACTGACTGCTGAGGCGCTGACATCATCAGCACAAACCAGAGCAGCTCCACCAACAAGTAAACGTAACCTCTTGTCTCTCTCCATCTCGTCTTCTCTTCTGTTCCACCTCCTTCCCTCCCTCTCCGCCCTCATGTAGCTAACCTCTGCAAATCAATCCATTTGAAGTCATCTGAGGGCCACATTGCGGTCTGCATCTTTGTGCTTGAGGGAGGTGTTATCTATATTTCAGCAGAAATAATTTTAATATTTCCTCCGCTGTGTAGTCAGCTTACCATAGCAGTAATTGTAGCTCATCTGCAGTGAGTGACTTGCCTGTCAGGGGACACGCTGATACATGGATCATATTCCTACCTGTGAGTCTCTCTGACTCTGTCCATCCTGTCAGGGGAGAGATGGAAACTTGGAGTCACTCAGGTCATACAGATGACTCAGTGAACAGTAACAGTCATTGCTATAGCAACATAGTTATATAGACATAGTTGTATTTCACTCTCACCTTTGTCAGGCACAAAGTTTTAGAACACAGCCCTGGAAGTGAATGGCAAGCAAAACAGACAGACCGATAGATGCACTGCAAGCTAAAACATTGACCTAACGTTACTGTAATTTGCTGACATCAGACTTGGAGAGGAGAGAACACAAGTGGACTGCTGTTCCCCCAATTCACCCTCATAGTGTTTTTTCTCTTTTCGTGACCAGGATAGTTCCGCATCATCCTCTCATCGAAGTTATAAACATTGACACCCGCTTCGACACAAGGGGAGGTGTGTAATTTGTGGGCCTTACGCAACTTGCGTAGTAAGCGTACAGGGCACTCAGCTTTGTTTAAAGCTCTCTCGTTGGACATTTCAAGCGCTCTTGGGGCTCCTCTGGTGGCCACGGGGGACCCTGAGCAGGCAGTTATGCTCCGGGTCGGCTACAGTAAAGAAACATGAGCACCTGGGTTGGGGTGCACTGGTAGCCAAATATTTACATAGTATTCCACATAACCGTACTGTCCTTGGTTTGATTCCATGTACCTCTCACTCTCCCCTCATTTCCTGTTGGCGATCCAATGAGGGTGAAAAATCTCGCAATTCATTTATTGCTCTCTTGGACTCTACTGTAGCTATATCACTGTTTTCCAGATTTCAAAATGTACTTTGGTGAGTAAAACACCATCATAACGATGAATAATAATGATCTGCAGGAAATTCTTGATCTAGGCTCCAGATGTGTTGTGGCTTAGGTGACAATTAGGCATTGACAGAGCCACTTACACAGATTCATTATGTATGCCTTTTTTTTGCTCTGTAGCATCACTAAACACATTAAACACATGTTCACAGTGGCCATCATGCAAATGACAATATGAATATTTTACACTACAGCACAGTGATGATGACAACGACTGTATTTACGCCCATACTTTGCAGTTTAGCGCAGCTATCCATATGGCTCTTAACTGTTCTGTGTGCCTCAGTACCTTTTAGAGACGCACTGTAGCATTACATTTTAACGGGGCAGCTTTTGCTGGGCCCATGTGATGGCTTATCACGCTCATAAGGTGGGAACACTTGAACAGGCCAAGGCATGATCTCTGTCTCAGCAAAGCTATTACAAGGTTCAGTGAGTCCAAGCACAGCAACGCGGCGGGTGATAAGCAGGTGTATATACAGTAAGTGTGTGTGTGTGTGTGTGTGTGTGTGTGTGTGTGTGTGTGTGTGTGTGTGTGTGTGTGTGTGTGTGTGTGTGTGTCAGTTTATTCCTGCAGAGTTCAGTGTTTCTGTCAGCACAACCTTTTCTGCAGGCTTTTTATATTGAATTTGCCAACCACTCAGCTCCAGACTTCACGGGATGCAAGACATTTGCCCCATCGCAATCCTCTTTTATGGTCCGTTCTAAATCCTGGGTGTATGTATGATCCATTGGGGAGTGGCTTCACAAATGTGCCACAAGGCTAAGATAATCTCTCTCCTGAGAGGCATAGGAAAAACTTAAGACGGCCCCATGGAGCAGTGAAATGTCACACAGAAGAACATATTTAAAGACATTCTGCACAGGATTCAAGAGATGTTGCGGTATCCGTTCAATGTCAGGAGCGACAACCTTACATCATGTATTTGATTAGTAGAAGTATAAATTTAAAGCTTAGACCTGAAAGCTGAACTTAAGTAATATGTCTCTCTTTCTTTTTATCTCCATAAACTGTAGTGCCACACCTACTGTAGTCCTTCTCTCTCTCTCTCTCTCTCTCTCTCTCTCTCTCTCTCTCTCTCGCTCTCTCTGGCTTCGGCTTCTTCTCTTCCTCTCTTTTTCCTTTCTGTCTTTCGCACAGAAAAAGAATGACACAGTAGGAATGGAAGAGGCGACCTATTTTAAGACCAGTGTGTAATTAATCATAAGCTAGCAGCAAGCATTAAGAGAGAAAATGTATGATAGCTCCCTCTGTGACTTTCTGTCCCTCCCTAGCTGTCATTCTCTCTCTCTCTCTCTCCCTCTCTCTCATTACCAGTCCATCTCTCTCTCTCTCTCATACATGTGCTTCTCTATAATAACATGTAATTTGTATCCTTGCCTCTTTTGCAAAGACCAGGGTCTCTCTGTCTCATGCCTTTTTTTTTATCTGTTTTTTTCACTTGCATATTAATTTTTTGTTTCACATCTTTGCACACACGCACACTCCTAATTATGAAAACCGCAAAATGTCATCCAACGGCCTGTCGTGAATGTTTAAACACTAAGCCAGTCACATTTCATTTTAAGTTATGTGCTGCATGGTAAGGGCTGATTCCGTGCATGTTCATCCATTCATGCAGAACATTTCTTTGGGCAGAGATGTTACCATAGTCACAATCCATAACATGCTATTGTACATGGGATGTCACCACCAAGACTGCAGACTGTTTGTGGACAGATGGTGAACAAAACAGTCTCATTTGTGCCTAATAAGTCATTACTAATTGTCTGCGGATTGGATCAATGTCCTATTCTGCTCCAGCTCAGCTCTCAGTCTGTATCACCACAGACTGGTAGATAGTAGCTAAGGAAAAGTCCTTTTCATCTCATTATTAAGGCAGTTTTGCTGGAACTGGTCAAATTATGTCAATAAATGGTTTCTTTTATAGAGAAAAATGGAACAATAAGAATAGAAGGTTTTTAAGGCATTAAACGCATGCATGCCCACACATGAATAAACACACCAGCTATGCTCTTATTTTTCAGTTGGTGATGTCATCCACTTAAATCCTAAGGAGCTTATTGATTATTTTTATAAGATTTGTCACTCTCATTTTTCACAACAGCAAAAACCCTGTGCAGCATACAGAGCGCACAGAGCTGCAGTATTACTCTGTGGTGTGATTGACTCGGCGAATTGTCATAAGAAGTTTGGCCTTTTTGCTACTGACACCTCCCTGGCTAAGGCGATTTGATGACCCAGTCCTCAGCTGTCAGTTCCACTGTGTGCATCACTGCCTTTTCACTGCAGCAGATACATGTCTGCCTGGGCTATGACTTAAAGTGGAGAGGCGTTTGTGTAGCTGAGGTTTAATACCAAAACTGCATGTAGAGATACTCACTTGCCAGACTTATCTTTGGCAGTATAAGTGTGACTCAAGCAGATTAATGCATAGGGAGGGGTTTGTAGAGCACACAGGTACGTTTTGAGATGTTAGCAATTTAAATGTAAGTATTTAAAAACTGAACTATTGCCATAGATCTTTACCTCAACATATCTGACTTTTGCTTTTGATGGGACCATACTGACCTTTGGTGTTACTTATTTGTTTATAACATTACAAACACAAAGGTTATTATTTTCATGTTGGTTCTTTCCAGGTCAAAGTGCATCTTTTATTTCATTCATTGACACCTGTACACTAGCTTTTTACAGTGAGCAGTAGCATTGCACAGCACTTGGAAAGTATTAAGTACCAAGTAGCTGTCAGTGGATTAATATCCTAATTTCATCAATGTCATGCACCACTAATATGATGATTATGTATGTATTGCTTAACTGGTTAAGCATCATGATTCGAAGCAACACAGATTTGTTTGTTAGTCGCCATTCATGGTCCCCGTAGAATAAATTCTAATGACTTTGGTGATCCTAAAACTTTTCCTCTGGCACCCCCAGCAAAGTGTTCACTTATCAGGTGAAATATCACAACATCTACATGCACCTGATGGCTTGGCACTAACATGTTGTTCAGACGTTAATGGTCCCCAGAGGAAGAACCCTACAGACTTTGGTGATCCTTTGATTTTTCTTCTGGCGCCACCATGAAGTTGAGTTTTGTAGCTTTGAGTGAAATATATCATAATTTTAACTAGTTTTGTTTAAACTTAAAACCCAAACAATGAACTATAACTAATCAACATGTAGTGTATTTCTGGTTTAGAGACAGCAGTTATGTTACCCTGCTAAAAAAAGGCTGGCTACCTTTAAGCTGAACTAGTTTAGCTTTTTTGTAATGTCTAGCGTTAGATTTAGCTAATTTAAAGTACACTATGATATGCTAATGCTGTATATTATTGTTGAAGTACTTCAAATGACACATTCATACTATTTAAACTCCATAAAATGTCACCTGAAGCTGGCATTTTATGGATTTTATGTCACAAAGACATTTAATTTCACAGTGGATTAGAGAATCCGACTTTTCAGAATTGAAGCTACTGTACTAAGCATTTTTGTATCAAAGTGAAGCCACCTTGAACAGCTTATTTCCCAAAATTTTAGCATTTTGACATTTTTTTATTCCACCCAGAGTGAGCGAGCGTAGGCCAAGTTTGAGTCAAAATGGCTATTCACATCACATCACCTGATTTACCTGAACAGTTGCTGTGGACAGCAGCACTGAAAGTAGGTTTAGGTTCATGCTAATAATCTCCCACCTTCACCTATTTGTTCCTCATGAAAACACACCAAAGATAGTGTTGGTGACATGCTTTTATCCACCTTTGCTTGATGCGACGACAGAATAGAGAGCATAGTCGAGTTGTGAGCATGTGGCAACAGTAAACCAATCATTTGAGCATGCTTAAACAACACTGAAAGCAACAATGGAAGTCATATTTCCTATGTTTTTGGAAACTTAACTTAACTTCATGATTTATCATAACTTACAGTGTTGAGGACGCTACTTTGAAAACGGTAGCTAGTTAAGCTACAAGCTACTCTTCATTGGAAGTGGTAAAGGTAAAAGAACACAACACTTTTGTTTAAATTACACTACAAACTACCATTACTACTTAGGTTATGGTTAGGCGTTGCCCAGATAACTGGTTGGTATTAGGGTAAGGTTGGATTGGGGTTAAGGTAAGAGGAAACACAAACTGATGTGAATGTAGCATTTTGTTCACACTAGCCCTAATACTGGAACCTTTGCATGATTTTGAAAATAGCTACATTACCCAAATGCTAGTGGCAATCGTAGTTAAACTAGTAGATTCACTATTTGTACCGTTGCTAGCCTAGTTGACACCAGACCCTTCTCAATTGTAACTGAGAGTGGGTCTGGGGAAGGTTCATTCACAGCCCATTTCCAAAGGGGCGTCACCAACCGACGGCATTCAAATGCCTCTGGATATACCCAAAACCAATTGGAGCAATGAAGGAGATGACGCTTCAACGTTGCTGCGCTATCGTCATCATGTAAAGCCCGCCTCAACGGTTGTGATTGGTGCCTCGGTTTGGAAAAATTGGAAATGGGCTTGAATGGGCTCTTGGCCAGACGGACTTGCAGAGCAAATCTCAAATTTGCCGGAAGTTTGTCAGGGTTTTCCCAGGCTATACCGTCGCTATTCCCCAACACTGATTTATCAGTAATTTACCAAAAACGTATATTTCAAACTATAGGTCTACAATAAATTTGTTATGTACACTGGCATTATCCACCCATAAATGGATGGATGGATGTGGATGGATGGATAGATTTAGACCTAACCAGGCACACACATTGACCATATCCTGCAAGTTTATATTTGATTTTACGAGACATTCAATGCTCAGTACTTACATATTTTACCATCTCCATCGGTACATCATTAACCTTTAAGCACTGTATGTTTTCAAATCACGTACAGTGTTGTTTTTTCCCTCCCTGCTGTTGATTTAAGAAATAAGCCTGTCTCTAATGGTTTTTCTCATTCAGCGAATCACTTTTATGTATTTTCAAAGGCAGCCTCTCCATCATCTCCCCTGCCCTGTGTATCAACAGCAGCCTCTCTGCAGCCGTGGGAGTCTATCGCCCAGTTTCACAGGAAATTGAACACACTCCCATGTACTGAGTCAGGGTCAGACAACATCCAGAAATGCACACGCATTTGCTTGCATGTGTACACACATGCATAAACACACTCACACACATACAAATGAAAAGTATTCCCAGACTTGCAGGGGAACTGCACTCTGTGTTCTGGACAGCATCTCTCTGCTCATACATGATTGAGTCTGGGTGTTATTATGGAGAAGATGCAGTGTATTAGATGGCCTGACAGATTGTGTCAGGGGCTGCAATCCTGCAGGATTGGATAATAAAAAGACACTTAATCTAGCTGGTTCCCTACAGTCCTTTGCACACAAAATAAAAAATCCTGATGCCCCCTCTGCGGTCTAACCGTCCTTGTCAAATTCTCCTCCTCCCTCTGTCCCACTCTAAAATATAGGAGCAATAATTACGACTTAATCTCCTCAATCTCGGCCATACATCCGCCAAAATATTTCCCATGAAGAGTCACAGAGTTATAGCTCAGCAACATAAAATGTGTTTATTACCTCCTGCAGTAATGTGCCATTAAAATAGGTGCCCACACCAGTATGCATGACTGGGCGATGATCAGCTGATTTACGAGGGCCTTGGCTTATCAGGAGGACCTGGGATGAGAGGCAGGAGAACGACAGGAGGGGGTTGACTCAGCACACTGTCCTTCGCCTGGCGAGCATCAGTCATGATAAACAGGGGCACGACTGCGACAACAGCCAATCTGTCACCTTGTAGAAAGTCATAGCGACTGGGACAAGTCTATGTACTGTCTGTCCCACTCTACTCCCAGGGATGGTCCCAGGATAATGAGAGGGGCATAATGCTTGCTCACTGCCTGTCATAGTTTGTCAACATTCAAGGCACTTTCGTAATGCTCTTTCTCTGTACAAAATAAATAATACATTCATATTTGTCTCCCACTCTTTCTGCCTTTACAGTGGAGAATAACCCATGCCAGACCAACCCCTGTCTCCATGGAGGGAGCTGCTTGCAGGAAGGTGATGGCTATAGCTGCTACTGTCCTCAGGGCTTCTCCGGAGAGAGCTGCGAGATCGGTGAGTCACTGGCCGGTCAGGGCTGAGTGGGGAGACCTCAGGGGTCAGCAGCTGCAGGCAGATGCTGCGTCACTGTGGCATAAGAGACAGAGAGACAGGCATACGTTGGCATAACATTTACCAGCTGTACGGGAATTCATGAGGAAAGCACCAACGAGTTTCCCTATTGTGGGATTTGTTTCCTTTTTTTTTTGTTTTTGTTTTTGTTAACACGACTCTGAATTCAATCCCAATGCACTCAACGCCAAGAGGAGCATTCCTGTCAGGTTCAGTAGCATTGAATCAGGCTTTCTGACTGAAAGTGAACTGGGAACATCCATATGCTGCAAGTCAGCCAGTTATGACAGAGGCTGCTGAGCGTGTGCTAATGTATATCCGCTCAGCTGTGTGTGTGTGTGTGTGTGTGTGTGTGTGTGTGTGTGTGTGTGTGTGTGTGTGTGTGTGTGTGTGTGTGTGTGTGTGTGTGTGTGTGTGTGTGAGGGTTTCACCTTCTGCCCCAGGAGTAGTTGGCAGTTTCTTTCCTCTCAGCTGTGTGGAAAATGTGGCTGTCAGAAAATGGCTGTGGACTGTTTTTGTGTGTGTTTGTGTGTGTGTGTGTGTGTGTGTGTGTGTGTGTGTGTGTGTGTGTGTGTGTGTGTCCGTGTGTGGGGACACATGGCCCACAGAGGAGCCATGATAAGGATCAGTGAGGGATGGAGCAGCTGATTAAAGTGCTGAAGGAAAACAGGAAAATAAAGAAGAGAAAAAGTAGATGTGGCATTTGCAGAAAATATCAAAGTGAATTCAGCAACACAAACCTCACTCGGTTTGATTGAGCTGTAACACATCACAGTTGGTACAAAGTTGTTGTTGATGGCGTCCTGTCTGGCACATTGATTCTAGCTCCCAGCCAAAGAACCGTGGGTTGAACCATAGTAAATATTAGATTATGTGCAGAAGCTGCCCTTTTTTGTGGTGCAATGTGGGTCTAGTCTTACATTTGGTTTCTCTTTCTTTGGGCAGTTTTGGCCATTCCTGTTTTTATGATTAAAAATGTGGTGTTGATCTGAGTGAAAGTAATCAAGTGTAAACAGTTAATAGACAGATGCACCATCAGAATTCCTTTTCCTGAACTTCCTAAATTAGAAAAGAGCACCAAGCACGTTGAACCTTTTGTTAGTCCGACTTCTCGAGCTCTGCGTGTTCCATAATTATGCGTACAAAGACAACAGGCCGAGCTGAGGCTTTAAGGGTCATTACTTATGGAAAAAGGACATAGATCAGGGGTCAGAGGTCATGTTAAGCCTATTGTCCTGGGTCTGATTATCAATAACCTTTCATTCTTATACACAGAAAGACGATATTATGCAGCATTTAGGTGTGCCAGTGCATTAACACCATTGGAGATCAATCAACGGTCTGGAGTTGGATCAATAATTGGTGATAAATGCATGTTAACTCTTTGTAATGATTTGCTGCAGTCGATGTGTTTTGGGTTTCTTATTGAATGAGACCAAACTTAATGTTTTTTTTAGAAGATATTGGAATAAATTATCACATTTTTGCCTTAATTTCGGAAGGAAAGAGCATTCATAAAATATTATATATATTCTGTTTACTGATTTACTGATTATTTCTGCACTTGCTGTCTGTCCTTCGGCTGTCTTCTCTCAGGAGTGTTTAATTGCCTTTCCCAGTGTAACTAAAGTGTTGTGATGTTGATTATGTTGCTAAACAGCTGCATATCTGATGTTTTTAATAATAATTTCGGCCATAGGTTAATTGCTTATTACAGCAAATGCTTGACCACAATTTTACCAACTTCACACGGCGCTGTTCTGAAGGAATTAGGCCTTAAGGAAAGTGTGCCTTATATTCTGTGTTGCATTTAATATCCGCAGCTACTGTTTCCTTCAGTTCATCATTTGTGGTTGACTATCGTATTCTTTGTCCTTTGGTTCCAAACAAGTTTAGATACACCCACCACAGCCCCATTATAGCCTATAGAGCGGCATATAAACCTATATTCGCTGCACTGCCTATGCTCTTTATGTGAAATGATTATTTAGGCAAAATGTGGCAGTGGCACCACAGCTGCAACGCACCTTCGAGGATGTCTCGAGAACATGGCTTGTAGCTGCAAATATTTGGCAAAAAGCGTTTTGGAGAGCTGCATTATTGATGGCCCGTGTTTCTACTGTGTGTCGTTAATATTTATGAGAACGAGAGAGAGAGAGAAGCTGTGGACATCTCAGTGTTAGCACTCCAGCTCCACTAGATCCTCATCTTTAGAAAGTCCTCTTCATCTATGTTCCTGACTTAATCTGGGGACACATAGATTACAATCTGTAAAACACCGTTCTAAAAATCTAAGTTTTAGGCTTAAGTAGTATACCAGGACTGTTTGGTGGTAAAGTCTGGTCTCTTCAGCAGAATAAGTGATTAATGAGGCACAATACAGCCAGTCAGTTTGATGGCCATGTGTTGAGATACAATAATGAATAATATTTGGCTTCCCCACAGCTGGAATGAACATTTTTTCACATATATGATAAAATCAAAACAGCGATATAAACAAAATGCACCTCTGGGGGATTCTACTCTTCCACTGATTATGATGAGATACAATAGTCAAATATTTCAGTCTTAATTTTTCCAATCCTTTTACAAAAAAGTCTCTGTCTGTCCTGCTGCTCTGGAAAAGTATTGAAAGGATAACTGTACATGTGGGAAAATTCAATGAATCTGCATGTTTTGTCCCATTAGACCTCTACTCTTCATTCATATTAGGACATAGAATTTGGTAACATCATGTAGTTCCTGTGTGGGTGTCCAGAGCCTTTGGACTGAAGATCAATCAAGCTGTGCAACACAGTCAAAGTATCACTTCAGATGTTTTTGTACATTCTACAAAATAATTCAGATCAGACAGTATGCAAGAGCACATGGCATGTGAACTTAAGGAATTGACACTAAGAGTGTATAACCACAACAAATTATGTATCTCTGTCTCGTTACTTTGCTTACTAAAACTACGCATTTACTGTACGTATAGCACTAGTGTCAGAAAGATTGTTTCACTGTGGTTAACTTACAAAAAAACATACAAGCCTTTTTCAGACATTTTGAGATGTCACAGTAGAAAAAGCAGAGGTTTAAATAATTAAATAAATGATGGCTGAATTCCATTTAGCTGCTTCAGTTTCAGGGTCCTGGTGTACTGTACATGTGTACACCAAAATGTAATAAAGCCATTGTTTTTCCTGCTGTGAGAAAGGCCTACTCCCAAATTTATCACAATAGAAGAAAACACGGCAAGGTTACACTTTTGATCTAATACAGAAGGGTGACAGTTTGTTCACGCTGGAAACCAAAGTTGACAAAACAACCATTTTTGTGTGCAGGGGGGAATGGTTGTATCGATAAAAAAAGACATCAGATCAGCTGCATTGTATGTAGGAAATAACGGTCCTCATCAGCAGATTGAGTTTGTTCAGTTAACAAAGTCAACAAAGACAACTTTATTTTTTACTTTATATCAACATAGAGTGAAAGGGTGAGGTGCTCAGAATCATATAAAGTAAGGACATTTACAGTACGATGGCATCTGAGCAAACTAGAGCTGGGCGATATGGAGAAAATCAAATACCCCGATATTTTTGACCAAATACCTCGATATCGATATTGTGGCGATATTGTAGGGTTGACAGTTGGTGCTTTCACAAAATATGCACACAATGAGATTTTTGATAAATAATCATTAGTTATGTTGATATAATAATAACAGTCTGGTGTGTTCGGAAAATTCCATCACTCTACTGTAATGCAGCCTTTAAAACAAAAGGAAAAGATAACACTTGTGTCATATCAGGGTATTACAATATCCAAAATTTAAGACGATATCTAGCCTCATATATCGATATCGATATAATAACGATATATTGCCCAGCCCTAGAGCAAACCCAATTTGCTGATGAGGAACTTCATTTCCCACAATAAATGCAGCTTACCATTTTTTTTTCTTTCAATACGACAAGTTTACCTCAATAAATTATTGCCTGACATTGACATGTTAATTAAGCTAATAAGAATAGCGTTGTTTATGAATGGGACATCTTCATTCTTCATACCAACACATTTCCCTTTGTTACCTTATATCACAGGGTTAAAGGAGAATTCCGGTCGATTTCAACCCGTAGCTCTGTTGTTTGTAAATTTGGAGTGCTGTCAGTAACGAGAAAAACTAAAACAATTGGTGCTGCCTACAGCGTGTTATCCTCCTGCTAGCATTAGCACCCAACAGGCTTAAACAGGGCAAGTTTTAAACTTGTTTTTAGCCTCTTAACATGTTCAAAATGTCATTACAAGTGCCTACCCATGTGAAGTGATTCCTACCGAGTGAACACAGTGAATCTGACTGCAGGAGATGTGAAAGAAATGCATGAAAGTTCTGCTAATTCAGCTCTGTTTAGTTCCGGTGTTGATACTGCAAGACTTAGGGACCGTCTACAAACTACAACACCGAAAAGAGATGCAAACATAGTTTCAAAAATAGGCATATTCTTATTTTTTAAAAAGTGCTGTAGTACAACTAGCTGGAAAAAAGTTATAATTTAGGTAGGTTTGGAGACACTACCTTATTTAATCATTAAATTAATAGCCTACATATTTTTCTGTTTTGTAGTTTGTAGACGGCCCCTAAGCACTCTTAACTGCCGTCTCAACACCGGAACTAAACAGAGCTGAATTAGCAGAACTTTCATGCATTTCTTTCACATCTCCTGCAGTCAGATTCACTGTGTTCACTCGGAAGGAATCACTTCACATGGGTAGGCACTTGTAATGACATTTTGAACACGTTAAGAGGCTAAAAACAAGTTTAAAACTTGCCCTGTTTAAGCCTGTTGGGTGCTAAACTAGCAGGAGGATAACACGCTGTAGGCAGCACCGATCGTTTTCGTTTTTCTCGCTACTGACAGCACTCCACATTTACAAACAACAGAGCTACGGGTTGAAATCGACTGGAATTCTCCTTTTAATATGGGTTTTAAGTACAATATATTTAGTTTATTTAGATTCACAAACCCACAGATAGATTAATAAGTTGTTTTAAAGGTCAAGATACGTCATATACGTTGTTTTACATTTATATTGTGTTTGTCTCGTTTACTTTTGTGGTTTTTAAAAATGAAATGCCATTCTTGTTGACAGCAGCAGCCATTTTCTGTTTAGTTCAAATGTGGTTTATTGTGGAGAAAACACATTAACCTGTCTCAGTCTATTGCTGAGGACGGTTCAACAAATCACTATGATTCTACCTGGAGCAGGAGTTAGGCAAATCATTTCTGGTCGACTGCTGTTTGTTCTGCAGAAGGAACTCAATCAGCCTGTCAGCCAGTCAGGTGAAAGGAAGAAAACGGGCATGAAAATCGTTTCGAGCTGTGAGACATTCATATACATCTGAATTAACCAACAAATAGAAAGACACACATAAATGCAGTGTTTTCTTCATGGCTTTTCGCAACAGAATCAATATATTGTATATGTGTGCTTTTTGGATTTCAAATGCAGAATGTGGTGTGAGGTCAAGACTCTAAACGATCCTCTTAATAGAAGGAAATTACTCTGATCGCACTATTCTCTCATCCTGTCTTTCGACCCCTGTCTCTCTTCCTCTCCATCCATCTTTCTCACTGCCCTGTGTGGAGTATCCTCCATTTTCTCTATCGTTCCCATGTTGAATTAGAGGAGATAGCAGTGCCTGAGCTGCCTTCTCACTCCGCTTTCACTTCTTTTTCAGCATTTTTGTTTTATTTCTCCTCAACTCCTCAAGCAAATCAGTCAGAAACAACAAGCAGAGCGCTGTTGGGCATAACACAACACATGTGGGAAAAGACATACACTGTCCAATCACTACCTCACAACACTACAGTAACATTCAGTCGCATTCACAGGTGGTTTAAAGAACTCCCAGGTCAATTTCAGCAAAATAAATTGAATAGCAACATCCTCTATCTGTGTACACAGCAATGTCCTCGAGTTGGTTTTCTGCTCGACAGGGAGCACATCTGATGCTTATTCATTATTATTATTGTTGTACACCTCCCCCTACTCTCTGACTTCATTTCCAATCATTGTGATTAGATCTGAGTTTTTTCTCCCACTTCCTTCCTCTCTCCCTCCCTGCTCTGTACATTTTTATCAAATGTGATTTGTATTTCTCTGACTACATCTTCACCCCTGTTGCTACTCCTGCTGGTTTCCTTGTCTCCCTTCTATCACTCTTTTACCCATTTCTCTTTCCTGTTCAGCCCATCTCCCTTCCCTTCTCTCTTCCTCCCTCCTCACCCCTCCAACACGTTGCTTTTTGGCAAGACCTACAGTATAGCACTGTATTGAAATTACTCTGCAGTGCAGAGATTGGGGTGAAAACAAGCCTGTAGCCCCCCAGCATTTTTTTTTTACCAAATAACCCATTTCATTTCCTGCCACACTTTCTCACTTTCTCACTCCCCCACAAACCCCTAACCTCTCCCACCCTTTCTCTCTCTGGCTCTGTGCTTCCGTATCTTTCTCTCTCTTGCTCTGTGTTTTCCTGTCAAAGGCCAATACAATTATTAATACAGAAATGCCTCATGCATAAATGAAACTTATTCAAGCTCACACGTTCACTCACCTGCATACTCAAACTGCCAATATGCTCACAAGGGTGTGCACAAACTATATTCTCCTTTGTACTTTTTTTCCCCCTTAACTCTTTTCCTCTCTCTCTCACACACACCTGTTTGGACCCTTATAAAACCAATATGTACTCAAGACTATATGAAGAGCTGATGCATAACTCATACATAACACATAACTGTTTAAAGAGGCCAAGAGAAACGCCCCTGCTGGGCTTCTGTATTAAACTAATTCATCCACTGAGACCCACTCCACCCACATCAGCTCATATGATTGAGCTTGAAAGATTCATGAGGTTGCGGCTATTAATATCATCGGCCCTTAACCCACCTTACCAGTGTGTCCACAGATCTGAGCGATGAGGTCAAAGTGGATGGAATAGGAAGAACAGGCTGTGGCTGAAGATAATGGTGGTTGTATTGTAGATACACACAGGCAGCTGCAATATTTGTCAGCAGATCCCCCAAAATCTGGTGGTTTGAGGTGAATTGAGGCAGAACGTGAAATTTGCATGCTTAGAGCTAGAGGTATTGTATGTGATAAAGCTGACTTACTGTATAGCCAAAAGTGTAGCAAAAGTGTGGGACAAAGAAAGCTGCGGATAGATAGTTTCTCAGTGAGTTGCAAGGGTATGAAGAGGAAGACAGATGGAAAGAGCCGGTGCTGCCATGCTGCTGCCCTCAGGAAATCCCATTCACTCCTTCATTAATGATGGGATAGATTTATGTGTTTGGCTCCAAATCCTCCAAGTTATAGTGCTTACGTCAATATGTTGTAGAGTTTCACTGCTATTTTTTTGGCTTTTACTTTTCCTCCAAATGTAGATCCGGTGCTGGCCACGGGGGGAAATACTGCACCATTAGAAAATGATGATTCATGTAATGATGAGGAGTTTGATTGCTCGCATACAGACAAGGATAGGGTTGAATACTGGAAATGGAAATTCTGGTATTTACTGGGAAAACCTAACAAAACCAATTCCCTTTTCCCAGCAAAACACCTCCAGGAACCTGGAGGTGTTGTGTCTGTGTGCACCTTTGTGTTTGTGTACTGAAGACTATACTGAAATAAAGTCACTTCCTCTCAACCTCATTAACACTATGCAAGCATCTTACCTTAAAATGTTGTTTTTCTAGTAAGGGACCGTTTGGTATTTATGGAATGGACCACCGGAGGAAAATAGGGGAGGGTCATGTCTTTTTATTCTTTGCTGAGGGGAGGGTCATCCAACATTTTTCAGTCCAGGGGGGGGTCACCCAACTTTTGTATTCATGAAACAGCAAAATTTCAAAGTGGCTTGTTTGGTGCATATTTTTCCATGTAGCTCTTAGTCTCGGCCCTACTTCACTACCAGATGGGTCTGACCCATGAGTTTGCTGGGGGGCAGTGGGAGCTGCCCCCCTGGTGGCTGAAACGGGTAATTGCATTGTTTAAAAAATGAGTGGAATAATTTTGGCATGATCAGATATTTTATAAATATCTTAAATAACTAAGATATTCAGTGTTTTATTTAAGGGTGGCCCCTTAAATAAATAACGAACAGTCCCTAATATAACTGGATCTACTTTTCAACTGCAGTAGTTCATTCTAATTTCTTACTGCTTAAACGGCAGCTCAGAGTCCAGCTGTGTGGCCAAAACATTTTGTAGGATATGTCTAGATGAAGTAAAGTGTAAACTCGGTAGACAAAAACTATGCAGGCAGTTCAACAAGTGGCTCAAAGGAATAGTGTAACATTTTGTGAAAAATGCGCTTACTCGCATTCTTGCCGAGAGTTAGACGTGAAGAAGTTCGATACCACTCTCATGTCAATATGGTAAATGTAAAGCTACCGTCAGCAGTCAGTTAGCTTAGCATAAAGACTGGCATCAGGGAACTTGCCTGGCTATGTCCAAAGGTAACAAAATCCATCAGATTAACCAATTAATTAAAAGTATATCTCATTTGTCTAATTCATACAAAAACTGAATTGCAGAAACATTGTAGATTTTGAAAGTGTATTCAACTTAATTTTTTGTTAAATATTCTGGTTTTCTATAGGGCTGCACGATATGAGGAAAATGTCAAATTGCTTGGATCATCATTCTCATTTTCATTGAAACACAAATCAAAATGTACTATAGTCATGTAGTGTGATTTTTGCAAGAATCTGTACCAAACAAAGATGTTTTCCTTTAGTCTGTAGGATAGGATTTGTAGGCCCAGGACGTCTCTGCAGCCCCACAATACTTCATTCAGAATAGTTAGACACATATTTTTCCTTTAACAAATATTGCACACCCCCCCTGCAATTAGGATATTGCACTAGTCCATATTGCGATTTCGATAAAATTGCAATTAATTGTGCAGCCCTAGTTTTCTAAGCAACTAAAGTAGCCTGACAATGATTTAACAACACATGACTCAGCACAGTGACTCGGATGAACCGTGCATGAGGCTGGATGTGACAGTGAGTGTACAAATGGCAGAGTATGTGTCTTTTGTGTGATTGATGAGCAGCAGTTTGTCACAGTTTGTCGGCAGCTGAGGAGCTCTTGAAGAGCTATGATTGGCTGGCTCTGCTATATCTACATGCCTCATTAATTTATCCACGCCAGCTACCACCACCCATACTCTTACCCCAATGCTGCCACCAGCAGTGCCTGATTGAAGTTTCTCGGCCTGCATCTCACTCAGGCTGTGATGCATACACATTTGCATTCACAAAAGCATTCATTCACACAATAAGAGACACACAAAACTGGTCAATACACATACCGTACATGTAGTCATGAAAATGCACAAATTCATTCACGATCTAACACAGAAATTCAACAACAGATACATGGAAGCACACAGATACAACCTCAAGCATCTGCAGGTGTGCAGTTAAACTCTGTTCCCACTATATGGGAGATGGGTGGACGGCATAATTTCCCGGCTTTCAATCAGCATGGACACTCCTTCCTCTCCAAACTGCTCAGGACAATGAGAAACAAAGGACATACTGGCTGCAGAGTTGAATGAGCTGCTGTGTGTGTGCATGTGCGTGTGTGTGTGCGTGTGCGTGTGCGCGCCGCATACAGTATCTCTCTGGTATAAACATACCTGCAGATCAATAAACTGCTGGCCAGGACTCACCTCACTCACTCACTCACTCACTCACTCACTCACTCACTCACTCACCCACTCACTCACTCACTCACTCACTAACTCTCTCTCACACACACACACACACACACACACACACACACACACACACACACACACACACAAACACATACACCCACACACAGTTTGCACTCTCTCATACTCACACATTCACACACTTGCCACCTTGACTTTCCTCATCTTTACTACTCTTCTATGTAATTGAGTCGTCAGCTGAAGTGTCGGGTACAGTGAATGAATATGCATGCGAGAGTCTGATATGGGTTTGGCTTAGCTCAGTGTGTTTGTGTGTGTGTGTGTGTGTGTGTGTGTGTGTGTGTGTGTGTGTGTGTGTGTGGGATGGATGAGCCAATGACTCTGTATACACTGGTATACACTGGTGACAGCTTCAGGAGCAAGTGAAGCATATAAAGGCTGGCCACGTAGAAAGCGGGACAAATTGATTTCCCATGAAGGCGGGGAGCTGGGTTTTACACAGGCGGGTCCTATCAGTGTTCCAGAAACACTTGAGAATAACACACACATACAGACACACAAGCGTCTGCACACTGGGACACATACTTATATCATCAAGTGTAAAAATGGATCACAAAATGCTACATTCATATGAGAGTGCACACAAACAAAAAACATGCACTCATGCAGCAATGCACACATATGTTCTGGTCAAATGACTTTAAAGGTACCCTGTGGAGTTTTGGACCACAAGTAGCACTAGCAGTGTTTTTATAAGTAGGTCAATGTTTTGTTTGCAACAGAATGAAAAAAAATGTAATTTCTCCTTGCAGGATTAATAAAGTATGTCTTAATCAAGTAGGAAGTATACCCGTAGCCTTAGGTTGCTTTCACACATTAACAGTTTGGTCCGTCTTAAACCGAATCCTGGAGCGTTTGGTCGAATAGTCCGGTTGGCTTAGGTTGATGTGAAAAGCTCATTCAAACTCTGGTGCGGACCAAACAACCGAACTCTGATCCACTTGAAAACGGGGGTCTCAGTGCACTAGAATTCAGTTTACTAACCGAACCATATGAAAAATGTAACAATGTTGTAACTTCACCCCGAAATTGCACCGAGTTTACTGAACTACAGACAGGGTTTCCCGCAGCACTTTGCAGTTAAGGCGGCCGCCTTAACAACACCGGCCAGAGACAGGGTGATGGACTTACCGGAGCGTTGGTTTTATTCTTTTGTTTCAACGAAGTGAATACATGACGAAGTGACTGGAACTATCCATCACCTCTCGCACGTGGATTCTCAACGTCAACGTTTTTTTTAAGCACTACACGCAGTTCACAACACACGGTTAGTTAGCGTAGTTAACACTACACACAGTGAAATTACGTATCCTGTTTTTATTTCACGCATACTAACTGCTTTGAGTGAGTGAAGCTATTGGCTGAGCTCTGTTATCTCAGAGCTGTTTGTTTTGGAGAAGAGTTGTCTGGCGAAGTGGAAGAGAGCGTGTCACAGAAGATAATGGGAGCCATGCGAGAAACACTGTTATAGCACGTTTTTTAAATAATAAAATAATTAAAATGTTGTGTTTAATAAGTAGGCTAATTGTTAAATGTAGTACAGAGTCTGTAGTTTATCTACAGACACCCCCCCCCCCCCCCCCCCCCCCCCCCTCCACCTGGTCAGATGGCAACCACAACCCTACCACCTTAACTAACACATTTTCTGCGGGAAACCCTGACAGATGTGAAAACACCCTAAGAAACTTTTTTGCCATATGCACCAGGCAAGCACTTCTCATTGAGGTGAATAGGTGCCATTTTGGGATCCGGTATCCAGTTATTTTTATACATCCATGAAATAATTATACAAATGCATTGCGAAGCTAATGTTAGCTAAGATTAGCTCAAGCAGCTACAGTGCAGAGCTTTCAACATTCAACACTTTCAACAAGTGTAAAAACATTGTTAGACACCACTTACCAGCAGTTTAACATTATTTTCATAAGCAGCTAAATATACATAACACCATGATTCTTTTTGAATATAGATAATGTATATCAATACCACTAATGTAATATTTTTATAAATAGCTTTTTTCTGACTCACTGACTTAAGTAAAAAAGCAACTTTATTTCATCAGATTATGTTCAAGATAATTGTGATTTTGCTTGTTACAAACTTAAATTGACTAATATATTCCACAAATATTATTACTGGAAAATAACTGCAATGACAATCATATTTTTTCATCAAATCGATCAGCCCTAACCTAAACATAATCTAACTTTGACTATAAAGCAAGTCTTAAGTCTAAAACATCCTCTTTAAGAACCGGGAATGGTCAAATGTTCTTGCTTTTGCTGGATCTTCCTCATCATTCCATCTGTTCGTCTTTTATCAGGATGTGTAGCTCCTCACAGATGTATGACCACATGTATATAGTCCATACATGTAAACCCACATGTACACAAACTGCACACTCTATAGTGACCGTGTCCAACATTACAAAGGGGATTTTTATTTTCTATCTCCATGGTAGTGGGCCAGAGATGCTGAAAATAGCAGGAGACAAGAATGAGACAGAGAGAGAAATAGCAAGAAGGCATGACAGAGAGGCAGAGCAAAGATGATTGAGGGAGTAAAGTCATTGACCAGGCCTGCCTGAGTATGATTGAGTGGCAAACACTAATTAGCTGAAAAATTGTAAATAGGTTCTTAAGATTTACCAGAGGCCGTTTGTTTGGTTCATGAGCCTTTTCTTTTCAGAAATAGATTTAAAGATTCAACATCAGAGCTCCCTCTGCTCAGAAACACATCCTTATATAATTTCACTGTCAGTGATTAATTGATTCTGACAGCAGTAAGAAAAAAATAGATAATTCCAATCTACTATTTCCTCTTTAAGTATGTCAGAAATAGCGACAGGAGGCAGAGAATAGCCTGTCATTTCACCCCTCTAGGGAACTGCTCTACTTTAAGAGTAGAGTTATTGTATTTTTTAAGTGTGTACGCTCACAGAAGTAAGGACCAAGAGAGAAGGAAAGGAAGAAGGAAGCAGGGAAGGAAAGATAATAGGTAGGATGGAAGGTAAAAGGGAATTAAAGGAGGAAGAAAGCAATGAAGAAACGTAGTCTGAGGGAGGGTGCAAAAGGAAGGGTGAAAGGATGCAAAAAAAAAAAGGAAGCGAAGAGATAAATGGAACAAGGGAAGGAAGAGAATGAGGAAGACAGATGGAGTAACAGTGATTACTTTTACATGCTCATAATATTCCGGTTTTTGCCCTAATTCGAAAATGATGATATTCCGACTAAGCTGTTTACATGGCTAATGAAAGTAAGTATTCCACTAATATTCCCGTTTACATGTAGCCGTGCAAAACAGGATTTTTTCAAAGTTTACCAGCGGTGGCGGACTTGTTGGACCGTGAGAACACAGCGTCCCTCTTTCATTCCTTCAACCAGCTTCTTGAAAAGGTCGGCGTAGCGATGTTTGCGCATATCCAAAAAACCTGTTGATATCCAAGTCTTTGACAATGTTTAAAAGTAGCTGTGTACATGTCCAAAGAATGCCTCTAAAATAATTAGGGCTGTCAAAATAAAGCGTTCATTTCGATTAATTAATCTGAGATAAAATTACGCGTTAAAAAAAATAACGCAGATTAATCCATTCCATATTGAACTTTGCCACGGAGCCGTTCTAGCCACCATTCGACTGTAAAATGAAGGAGGGAGACGAGAATGCGCTGCCTGGATCATTAATTGGAACATTTACTTATAAAAATGTTATTCCTGAATAGGGTTGGGTACCGAAATCCGGTGCTAATACGGCACAGGTGCCTTCACGACCTGTATCTATAATCTACCAGATCGAATAGCAACGTGGATTTCGGCGCCTCATTTCGGTGCCACTGATATGTCTGCTCTTCTCTCTGCTGCTCTGAAACAGACGTTACAGGAAACACAAACCCCGCTGCACGTGACTCTAGTTAACACTATACTCGACAGCAGCTAACGTTAGCCTACCGCTAGCTAGTAGCTGGATTAAACACGGTTAAAATGCTGACAGCTA
Organism: Sander vitreus; assembly: GCF_031162955.1. Lineage (NCBI taxonomy): Eukaryota > Metazoa > Chordata > Actinopteri > Perciformes > Percidae > Sander > Sander vitreus. Next base: position 22,279,098 of record NC_135863.1, read on the forward strand.
ACGCTAAACGGTGTAAAGTGTGACTGTATTTTACTGTAGAGGATTCCGACACCGGGATGTAACAATGTGCAGACGGTGCGTTCAATGAAACTGGTAACTTACAGCCTTGTGGTGCATTCAAAGTTGTGGTTGTTTTTCTCATGCAACAGCAATTTACTAGTGAAAGAAGTTATTGTTATAGTTATTACATTATTATTAAATCATTTAATTTTGACCATATGGCCTAGCAATAAACAAGCTGTTATTTAATGTTGCCGACTGTTGTTTAGTACCCTTCTTTTTTTTTTTCTTTTTTTTTACTTTCTTAAAAAGTATCGGTTAAGGCACCGGGCAAAAATTATGTATGTGATTAATTTTGATTAATTAATCACAGAGTATATAATTAATTAGATTAATTTTTTTAATCGATTGACAGCCTTAAAAATAATACCCGAATTATACCGGAATATCCCACATGTCTTAATCAGAAAATGCTATATTTGGAAAAAGGCCTTATTCGGAATATCCAACCGGAATATGCTGTTTACTAGTCTGGCTATCACCAGACCAAGCTCAATCTTTTAAGATTGAACATTAGTCTGGGGAGTCTGCTCTGTATTTTCTACTGCACAAGAGGCGTGATCACCGGGCATAGTTCAAATGACTCTGTTCGCAATTGGATAGTCCTTCAACCAATCAGACTAACGATCCGGGTGACGTAGCAGCGACAGCGGCATTCACGGGTTGCTGTGCTTCGGTGGCCGGCTTGTTGAATGTAAACAAAAAGCTGCTTGGTCGCTTCTCTTTTGTCATCATGTTAAACCCGCCAATAGCGCACCAGGTGGATAAGCCAGTTTGTGATTGGTCCCCACAAATTTGTAACGGAAGCAGGATAGATAAACGTACAGCTTTCCAGCCTGAGCTGCTGGGCGAAATCAAATCGCCAGCAGATCGGGCTGGGTTTACCCAGTCTAGCTGTTTACATGACATGTATCAAATTTCGGAATATTGTCATATTCGGAATAATAGTGGAATATTGGTGTGCATGTAAACGTACTGAGTGAGGGAAAGGAATGAAGGAGGGAAAGAAAATGTGATCCATTTTAAGAGGTAGACGTGTAGCTCCTTTAAGCTGAGGTGAGCTGTGTTAATAATCACACCCTGGGTATCTCGGGCAGATAAAGTTGTCAAGGAACAGGCCAAACCCCACACGATCCAGAGGGACTCTGCCGCTGCTACCACCAGGAGCCCTAAAGGGACACCTGTAAACCCTCCTGACTCAAAGGAAATTAGCCTGGTGAGACCCACAAGGGTAAAGGCGGATAAACTTGCCATTTAGAGATCTCCAGAGGGAGGGAGAGAAAATAGAAGGTGAAGAGACTCGGAAGTGACTAATGAAAAGAAGTATGGAAGGCAGTGAGGAAAGGAGGAAATTACTCTGGAGGAAGAGAAATGAAGAGGAGAAAGTAAAAGAAGAGCACATCTACAACTGCTGCTGATGATTATCTGGTTCTATTCTTTATTTCCTGTTATTTCAAAGTCCTCCCCTCCTGCGCAGAGACAGAAATAGAGAGTGAGGCTTTATGATACTGGTGGCACTGTGGCAGCTTGCTTGGCTTCTCCTGTCCCTGGCTTCTTTTTCCTGGCCAATGGCCCCTTCCCACACAAAATATAAACAGGCACTAAAGATGGAGCCAGTGCATACACACACACACACACACACACACACACACAAACACACACAACACACACACATAGCGTCAGTGAGTTAAGTCAGACTGTCAGAACTGAGGACTAGCAGAGCGATGTGAGATGTTGTGACACTTTACCTCATTACATTTTCCCAGGCTGTTATGAATGTTGCAGAAGCGCTGTCAACCAAAGTGAGGACCTGTCAGAAACACACTATTGGCACACACAGACACACACGCCTCTGACGCATGCATACTGTCATATCAACCTTGCAACATATTAAGATGACTCTTTTTGCTGTTTTTGTAGTTCATGTCACCTTGTGATTTTTGGAAACGTCTACAAGGCAGGTTTAAGGCTCACTTCAGATCTCGTAAACCCAGACGATTTGGATCGTTGCCTGCGCGCCGCTCTCAGCACAATTGTCGGAGCTTCAAGATGTAATCGCGTCTGGGGCTAGTGGGGAGGTAGCATATCCCTGCTCATTCTAACATCTTAGCCAAGGAAAAGCAATGGAACATGTTCTCTATCTTCACCAGAAACCCCAGGATGAAGGACTTTTCTCCAAACGCTGGATCCTCTGATAGGTTGATCAGCGTTGCACTGAGTTCTCTGGAGAGCAGCATAGAGCCTTGGGCTGTAACAGAGCTGCTGTGTAGTCTGTCTGTTTCCTCTTCTCTCTGCTGATCCTGATCCCTTTGTAATCCATCCACACCCAAACACAGGGACTCGGGACTCTACGGTATACTGCTAGCACAGACACACACACACACACACACACACACACACACACACACAAACACATACACACGAGACTCAAACTACTTTACTAACCATTCTCTGCTATTTGCTAAACAGAAATATCACATCTAATTTAAAGAAAAAGTTTGTTAAAAGTGGAAATCTAGCGTTGTGAAATGGTATCATTTTGTACGATTTCTTTTCTTCTTATGGCCTAAACTGAATTCAACTCACATTCACGGATCAAATATCAATATCAATATATATATATATATATATATATATACATAATAGATTAGGAAGAACATGGAGGGACCTTCTGCGAGGCCCAATACGCAGTATTTTCTCTAAACATATAATAATCCTTTAATTCTATATTAACAACACAGTCATTCTTTAGTTATTGTTGGCTAGAAACTCATGTCTCCCCCCCCCACCTTTTTATATGTTTTTAGTAAATTAATTTAGTTTCTTAAGCCTACGTGTTTAAAATAAAGATTTTGAAGTGAACAACATATGGAAGGTACTTGTAAGGGAAAAGCTTAAAATGAACACCTGTTAGACTTTATTCCCAAACCTCCTGTGCTTGGACTGTTCTAGCATCTTTTTTTTTTTCTTTTTTTGGGCATTTCTGCCTTTATTGGATAGGAAAGCTCAGATATGAAAGGGGAGAGAGAGGGGGGGAAGACATGCAGGAAAACCGTCACAGGTTGGACTCGAACCCTGGACTTTCTGCGTATGTGCACCAGCTCTACCAACTGAGCTAATCAGCCACTGCTCTAGCATCTTTTTTTCTGAGATAGCAGAAGAAACTAATTGTGGGACAAGGCAGCTACACACGAGCACTCCTGTATTATTAAACATCTGCTACAAGGGAAGGATATATTTTGGTCCCAGCACAATTTGATGGCCCCGACTTCAATTCTGTGTGGACCTGCAGTTTTAAAGCTTGTACAGGCTGTAGCTATCTTTTCATGAATGTAGGGACACACTTCTTCAAGAAGATGTCACAATAGCAGTAGTAGTTAGTTTTAAATTTGACCAATGTTGTCTGTCTTTGTTAATGTCACTTAACAAAGTTGACGTCCATGGGTCGTACTATTAATGTAAGCTGTGGAGTGTCATTGTTTTATTCTACATGTTGTTAGAAAACTTTACACATCAAGCAGACACAGAGAAACATTAGCATTCATTTGGCTTTGTGTTTCTGGCCATGTGGTGAATGTAAGTCTGATACTTGTTGGTGTCCACCAAAATCCTGAGGGAAATATTTGGTTCTTGCTGCTGAATGCTGCACTATGTTCGCCAGCCAGTCCCTAATTTTAGTTGGTCCGCGTCAGTATTGGGCAGCTAGCGTTCAGTGGTGCTTGCTGCTGCTAGAAGAGCAGTGACTTTCAGCAGCTGAAAGACTCTAAGGGCGTTTTCACACCTATAATTTCTTTGCTTTGGTCTGTATCATTTGATGAGTTTGTAAACTTGGAGCTATTTCCCCTTGGTTCGGTTTCCTTTCACACCTGGAAAAATCCAAGCGTACCAAAATGCGTGATTACAAATCATGCTAAAAAGGTATGGTTTATTGGTCGGATGTGTGTGGGGCGGAGCAAGAAAGTAAATGCAGGAAGAAGGTCCTGTGTTCTGGACTTGTGCATATTTCCTGCATCTCCATGGTCAAACCAGCTCATTTCATTTAAATAATCACACTTTTTTTCGCAAGCGACATTACTACGTATGCTCTGGTCACCGAAATTGCGTGCGAGTGACGGACGGCGAGCTTGACTGCTCTCTACTTCTGTGAGAGAACTAACAAGCTGCTACAGTTTGCTGCTTTGCCGCATTGCAGATTGCAAAGCACAGCTGACTACAGTAGGCGTTTAGCCCAGACTTGTGGAGTACACATACAGTAGTTGGTGCGGTTCGAGGTTGGATCACGTTCTCACTGCAAACGAACCTCTCCAGAGTTCAATTGAAAGCATACTGAGGTCTTGGTACGCTTGTTTGTTGCGATTGTTCTGTTCTCACCTGTCCAAACAAACCGCACCAAGGGTGGACACTAACTCTAGTGCGATTCAACCGAACTAGACGAGGAAGTTGTGAAAGCCTCCTAAAACACTTTGTAGAGCTGTGGGGAACTGCAGAGTCAGGTGATAATTATTTATCATTTATTTATTTGTATTTAGTGTGGTTTAGAAACTCTTTCTCTCCTGCACCTGTTTACTCACACATTCCTTACACAAACAGACACATACGTTCATATACACATTTATATAATAAACACAGCACACACCAGCATTATAGTTATTGACACAACACAACATGTTCCATTAAGTGGGCATGCTGTTTGGACGAACGGCAGTTCAATAGAAAGGTATCCATCTTTGTAGAAGGGCATGGAAATGTCAATGCCCCTCAGCTAGCTAAAGGAAGTCAATCATCCAGGGTTTCGCACAATGAAGGATGACAAACACAAAGAGCCTTTCAGCAAAAACCTTTTGTGTGACAAACATTTCCATTTCAAAGCCTCCATTTTACACGATGTCATGTCAATTTATTTTTACATAATGTCTGCTGTGGTTCAGAGGCAACTAGGCAAATGTAGAAAGAGTGACCAGATCTGTCACTGCTGTTGGTTGATAAGGTGGCAGACTGCCACCCTGTGTGTTTACTAGAGTGTGTTTTTGTAAAGGTGTCACAGATAGAGCAACTGGGAGTTTGCTTGTATGAATGTGCATTTTCTACTATGTAGCTGACAAAAAGTCTTCCCCTGCCGCATTAATGTTGTCCCTTCATGCCCTCCATACCACCCTGTCAGATGTGAATTCTCCAGGTGGCATTTACTGGTTCAAAGGTTCTCTGTGTAATTGATCAGACTGCTGTTTGATCTGTACGGCTGGCATTTACTCTACAGAGAAAAATGTGCTTTTCCGACTCTGTTGGGAAAAACTGGCTGGCTTTCAAATGCCCTTGCCTGCCACCTACAGAAGTTTGGTGCGGATGGATCATATAGAGCGAATAATGAGATTTCCTTTGCTCGCAGTCCAATGTCTGCTTGTGTATCTGTACACATGTACTTGCATGAGGAATCAACACAATCAACACGTTGTTGCTGTCCTGTTTCTCTTTTCGCTTAATCCACTTTTTCTCAGGGTTATTCACAGTTTGCCGGAGCAATTACGCCTAAGACATTTTCAGAAACAGGACTCTCGCTCCTTCAGAAATTTCCCTCAAATATTAAATGGCTCTAAAAAATAAATAAATAAAAAGTCCCACTTAGTACTGAATTTCACTGGTCCGAGCACTCTTACAGTCATTAGGTTGACAGGCAATGGCTGCGATCTTGACCTTCGATATGGATGTTTGTAGTTTGTAGTATGTTGTAGGCTTTTTAACTGGGCAGCCGGCATCTTCACTTTCTCTTAAAACCACATTCAGAATAAACCTTTTAAGACTTGTGCAGAGGAAATTGTAGCTATTTTTGTGTCAGAGCCAACAAATGCCAAGTAAAAAAATATCCCAAATGCTTTGCTTTGACATTCTTTTCATTTGATGTTGTGGGTGAATATTTATGAGTGTGTGGAGCAGAGAAAAGGACATTTGCAAAACAACTTACTGCTACGAATCAAAAAGATGACCAAAAGAAGTCAGACAGGATTCATTTCATTCGTTCACAGATAAGAATACAGACATTTCAGACTGTGGCTGTCATCAGTGAGCTAGAAAAGGCTTTATTTGTGCAACTAAATACCTAAGTAACATTGTGTTCCTGGTATCCATATATTGACCTCTGACCTAGTTTCACTGACCAAATATCCATGCATTATCTGAAACTGATTATCCTTTTCAGGGTCACAGGGTGTGGAGCCGATCCCTTTGGGCAGGAGGCAGGGTACACCCTGGACAGGTCACCAGACTATTTCTGGGCTGACACATAAGCTCCTTTCATACATGCACTGCAACCATAAAAATATCTAGTATGTATGTAAGAACACAAATATCTGAATCATATAGACTGGGCATAAACCCTGCTAGCTCCCTAGTACAAAGTCGGATTGAGGCTGTGTGTGACTACAGCAGGTCATTGTCCGGAGAATTCACAGCAAGTGAGTGGGCTGACAGTTATGACATTTCTATCATGCGGCTCGCACAAAATTGGTGAAAAAGAAAAGTACAGGGAGCATCTTGTAATTTTCACTGACGGGTCGAAGGATCCATCAGCTGATGCAAAAGGAGCAGCTATGCTAGTCCAGGGGCTGAATGTCGAGCTTCGCAAAAGAACATCCAACTACCTGACTGTGTATACTGTAAAGGTGTATGCTTTTGATGGCAGTTCAGTGGATTGAACAGATTTCAACCTTGTAAAATATTAATATATAGTGACTCATTTTTGGCAATCCAGAGTATTAGGTCTGGTGCATCCCAGAGTCGGCCTGTTTTAGTATATTCAATCCTGTCAGCATTAAATAGAGTACCAAGGAGGGGAAGTGAGGTGACTTTCTTATGGGTCCCAGCACATATTGGTATTCCGGGCAATGAAAAGGTGGATAGGTTGGCAAAGGAAGCTGTTAAAATGAGACACATAGAGATAAACATAAAAGTATTTAAATCTAAAAGAAAAAGTATTGTTATGAAAAAATAAACCAGGAATGGCAACAGTACTGGGAGCAGGAAACAAAAGGGAGACACCTTTATTCTATTCAGAGTAGGCGGTACTTCAAGCAAGGGGGGGATAGGAGACAACAGAATGAGAATAGGACACGCCAATCTGAACTGCACTATATCTTGAGGAAGCATCTAACCGGGTTATGCGAGCAGTGCCAGCACCCAGAGACGGTACAGCATATACTTGTGGCATGTAGGTACGGTGGCCGACAGGGGCAAACGCCCTGCAACTTAAGAAAACACACACAAATAGACAAAACACAAGCAAATTAAGAAAACAACTTCATTAATTTGACACACAATGTGCAGCATTCACCAAACGCGCTGCAAATACACACAACACAACCAAATACATAAACGCACTGCAAATAAAAAACGATGCAAAAAGAAAAGCACGCAAAGCCCGAAAAAAGAAGCGATGCAAAAAGAAAAACAACTTCATTAATTTGACAACACATGCGCAGCATTCAGCAAACACACTGCAAATGCACACAACCAAATACATAAACGCACTGCAAATACACACAACACAACCAAATACATAAACGCGCTGCAAATATGAAACGATGCAAAAAGAAAAGCACACAAACCCAGAAAACAAATGCAACAAAAAAACGCGGCATCCAGATTACACAACGGAAGTTCTCCAGACCTCTAGAGGGAGCAGCTAGTGGAACAGCTGGATTTTGACCCCACGGGGAGAGAGGGAGAGAGGGAGAGAGGGAGAGAGGGAGAGAGAGAGAGAGAGAGAGAGAGAGAGAGAGAGAGAGAGAGCGCAACTGCATAGACTGTAAATATTAAGTCTATGTTTGAGATATGTTTTCTCTCGTTTGGTGGGTGTGTCTCGGCTCAGGTCACAGGTGATACTCAATCAGCAGAGACGTCTGTAAACTCGTGGTAATAAAACATTTGACGTTTGTTTAAGCCATATTACATGAGATGATGTTTAATTTTGAGGTCCGAAAGGCCCATTACTGAAGTATAGGCCTCCTCAAGTGTAATATTGTGATTATACAACAACGGTTATCAACAAAATAAGTGATAAATCTGTATTCATATTGTGGAGCAAGTCGCTCTTGAAATACAATACACAGACAGGATTTACAGTCCCTCCCTGTTTAGTAAACCAGCCAATTTACCGTGGGATTTATCAAACTGAATAAATCCTGACCGCACATATAAACACAAAACTGCTTTGCTAACTCCAACGTGTTGTAACTAAGACATCTGCTGAAAAAGTTATTGTATTCATTAGCATGATTGCCATACTGTTTAGTTCACAAACATCCAAAACACCAAAGTACAAAGACATAGCGGACCAGACGCAAGCTTTTATTTTGAAAAGCCAAAGCTCGGGGACGGCACCAGCCGGGAGGGCATGAGACAGGAGCATAGACTGTTTATTATTAATAATAATAATAATAATAATAATAATAATGTAATATACAGTCTATGGAGTTCTCCAGGCTGCAGCCATACCTGACTCTAATAAAAAGTCAGAGCGCTCTCTCCCCGTGGGGTCAAAATCCAGCTGTTCCACTAGCTGGAAGGTCTGGAGAACTTCCGTTGTGTAATCTGGATGCTGCGTTTTTTTGTTGCATTTGTTTTCTGGGTTTGTGTGCTTTTCTTTTTGCATCGTTTCATATTTGCAGTGCGTTTATGTATTTGGTTGTGTTGTGTGTATTTGCAGTGCGTTTATGTATTTGGTTGTGTTGTGTGCATTTGCAGCGCGTTTATGTATTTGGTTGTGTTGTGTGTATTTGCAGTGCGTTTATGTATTTGGTTGTGTTGTGTGTATTTGCAGTGCGTTTATGTATTTGGTTGTGTTGTGTGCATTTGCAGCGCGTTTGCTGAATGCTGCGCATGTGTTGTCAAATTAATGAAGTTGTTTTCTTAATTTGCTTGTGTTTTGTCTATTTGGGTGTGTTTTCTTAAGTTGCAGGGCGTTTGCCCCTGTCGGCCACCGTATGTAGGAGATATGGGGCAAAAAGAGAAGTGATGTTAACTGAAATGAGGAAAATTAGATTAACAGAAATACCAGTAAAAAGTATCCTGGAGTGTGGAGGGAGAGGAAAAGGAGGAACATTGTTCTTTGACTTCTTGAGAGACTCTGGACTAATAAAAATGATCTAATATGAAGATGATACAGTAATGGGTGAGCTCCAGAAGGAGGCAGCAATGCAACATTGACGAAGAAAAAGGGTGATTTACACGAAGATGGCAACGAAAATGTCTCACAGGAGAGACGACGAGATTCCAAAACTTTTGGTGGTAAGAGGCGACGACGAAATCGTCTGAGAAATTTAAAGAACAGCAAGAGACTCAGTTACTTATGACCAAATCACTAATCAGCTACCTGACCGCTGTGTAATCTGCATCAGTTTCTGAAGTTTCCGGATCCCGACGTCTCTCCAGTGAGACATTTTCGTTGCCGTCTTCGTGTATATCACCCTTCTTCTTCACCCTTGTCCTGCCTTCTGCCAGCTGTATCCAGGCACCAGCCATCGCTAAAAACCAAACTGAGTTTTTCCAGTAAGTAAGAACGCATCTGACAAACGGACAACCATTCACACCTATGGGCAATTTAGAGTCAACAGAACACCTGCATGTCTTTGGACTGTGGGAGGAGGCCGGATAACCCGGGGAAAACCCCACATTAACACAGGGAGAACATTCAAACTCCCCACAGCGGGACCCAAGCCTACCAGCAGGTTTGAACCCAAACCCTTTTACTGTGGGGCGCCAGTACTAGCCACTGCACCTATTATCATGTATGTCACTTGAGCACTGAAATGCAAGAATAGTTGGTGTTTAGCATCAGTTGTAGACTTTATTATCTTCATAATCCAGTCATGTCAATGAAAAACTCTTTCACGTCTCATGCTACTCGAGGAGGAATTTGTGGTGTAAGAAATTACCAAAAGGCTTCAAATCCATTGAGTGGTGCTTCTATGTTGTCATTTGTGTCTAAAGTGGGCTTTTAATTAATCCATAGACCCCTCAGGATTCTCTAATAGTTACTTAGAAAGTGCGATTTAAAGTGAATATTTTTTTATCTGGAGATGAAGAAGCCTCTTAAATCTTTTGGATAATCAGCCACTATTAGTTCGGATCCTGCCTCATTATTTTAGCACAGGCTGTTGTCTCCACTTCCTCATTGGTAAAATAGACTGTATATAATGTGTAGTTTGTGATGATGTTATTATCTTTTAGAGTTTGTCCTTTCAAAAATCAGTTCCCACAACCAGCAGAAAGTTACAGTGCGGAACATTCCCTCTCTTGCAGGTGTACAGTAAAACCATGTGGAACGTTTTATGGCAGAGTTACTAGACCACTAAAATAATATACCATGTTTTAATGCATGCCAGTCCTTGGCTGAAATATTGATTCTTCTGTCCAAGCCTTTATTACCACCTGAGTGGACTCTCTCTTTCTCTCTCTGCTGGACTCTGGATTCTTAGCCATGAAATTGCTGTTTGCAGAGCTGTTTACTTTTTATGTGGCCTGAGCATTTACAAACGCCGTGGCCGGAGTGTAAATTGAAAGCATAAATCTCACTGTTGTAAAGTAGAAAAAGACCCTCCATAGGTGGCAAACTCAGAAACGTCCTTTCTGAAAGCGTCAGGGAGGACGGGACGGTGATGGAGTTGATCTTGGGCTGGGCATAGCTCTGGTCGAGTACACAGGTAATAGAAATGTTATCTTAAAGATTATTTTTTGGGCATTTTTAGGCCTTTCTTGACAGGACAGTTGAAGAAATGAAAAGGGAGAGAGAGGGGGAATGACACGCAGCAAAGGGCCGCAGGTCAGAGTCGAACCCGGGCCCACTGCGTCGAGGAGTAAACTTCTACACATGGGCGCCCGCTCCACCAACTGAGCTATCCGGGCACCCATAGAAATGTAATCGGATCTATTGAACTGACCAATAATCCCAAGGGGGAAATGGGGAAAAGCTGACCCAGGGCCTTCTCTCGTGGGATTTTTGTTTGCTTCCTGTCTCTTTCTGTCTCTCTGTCTCTTTCCTGTCCCTTTTCAATTATTCATACCCTGGTTTTGACACATGCCTGCAGTAAGCCTCCAGATATTCTGTCAACCAACACCACCCCCGGATTGTCTGGCTGCTCTCTCACTATCCTCCCCCATATTCCTCTATCTCTATTTCCCCATCCTCCGTCCTCACACTCGCCAGCTATCCTTAGATACACCCAGAGAGGCGGGGATAAACAACAAGAGCAGGTTACATATTTATCCCGCAATTAAACATTCCCATCCAAACTGTATTTTTCAATCAGCGATGAACCACATGTAATCCTCCTCAGCCATTAGGTTAGTCACGTCAACTTTTCACATGGATTTTGCTGCCTCTCCTGACAGATTCAAATGACTTAAAGAAAAGCTCGTAGCGTCGCTATAGTGTTTGCTGCACCCAGCAATTACCACAGTGGCTGGCACCTGTTTGTCCCTCCATCCATTTCTCTGCCAGAAGATAAGTAGAGCACTGCTCTCCTAGACTCCCTGGAGACTCTACTAGTGCCCAGGCCTGATTTTGTTGTACTGGGGAGCGAGCCAGATAGTCATACACACACGCATACAAATGCAGTCACACACACACACACACACACACACACACACACACACACACACACACACTGCCACCTGCTTAAGTTGGATGGTTCTCTCATTAAGCCAGTTTGGCAGAGTGGACATTGAGTGGGCTTTGAGTGGACCAGCCTGCTGCACTCTGGCCCTCAACGCTCCGTTTGAGAAGAGGTGAGGTAGACAGCGACATACACTAAGGAACAATGTGTTGTCACGGCCATATGGTACACAGTGGTAACAATATCATTTTATGATATCAGTTATTTAGATTTAGCATAAACATGTAAGTCCCCCTCCTCTCAAAATGTTTAGCTTGTTTTTACTTCACTTGGATGTGTGAGCGATAGTGTTTGACACATTTATCTGCTGAAGAGAGAAAATGTCTCTGTCTCTGAGTTTGAGATGTGTTGCTTACACAGCAACACATGCTCACACAGTTTGAGATGTATACATGTGAGCATGATTTTGGTTTAAATGCCAATTGTGGTCCAGTATGCAATTTAAACAAGTGTGATGTGGAAACTTGAAACCTCCAGTGCACATACACTGAGAATGGACTTTTCAGTAATGTAGGTGTTGAGTCCAGTAGTAAATGAAATTAGCAATGTTTGCATATTCATAGATTCTTAATTTAAAGGTACAATATGTAACATTTCTGCATTAAAATGTCTAAAAATGACTATATATTGTGTTGAGTTGTGTACTTACACTGTCCTAAATGTTTCCAACAACGTTCAAACCCAGAAAAATCTGTTATTTTATTTTAATGACAAGGACGTTTCATTTAGTCGCCTGTCAGTGGCGTCATAAAACCTTTGACCCCCTCTAGTTACTCTAACTTCCGTCAAAACATGGCCACCCAGATGATACGTTCGAGAGTAATCGTAAATCATACAATGTCACAGAAAGAATAATACTCAGTAACCGTAATACATCTTGCTTTCTGCCACACAGCATCATTTTGTCATTGATTACATACCACTTACATGTATTACACAGTAATACAGCAGAGATCTTATTTATGGATACATTTCAATATCGATTGATCCAGCTTAACGTAGGGTGACCAGACGTCCCCGGTTTCTGGGGACAGTCCCCGGTTTCGGTGACCTGTCCCCGGCTGGAGCTGTCCCCGGAAATGTCCCCGGTTTTCACTGTGACTGACAGACCCGAAATTGGAATGAAATAGTGGTGCACCCTACACGCACAGGCTCAAGACAGCCAGAGCAAGCCTCAGAGCTCAGAGATGTTCTAGAATGCCCATATTTTACGATGCTAAAATTACTGTTTATTTACATGGAGTCTGGTGGGTTTAGCGAATGCAATTTTGCGGACTTTTTTTTGTTTTAAAAAAGGATCTTACTCTTTAACAGAAAGATCGACCTCCTTAGAAATCCTTTCCAAAATGTTGTCTGACACTTAGAATATTAATCTGAGCCTGTCAGTGGCAAAACAAGCACTTTTATGAATGTAAACACAAGCTGGACAATTGACGTCCTATTAACTTACATTGATTGTAGCTTGTTTCGCCGTTGCCGACTGCAGCGATCTCGTTTAATACTGGACCAATGTCAAAGGAAAATATTTCATCAATAGTTTTAATTGTATCTGATACTCAATGAGCTGTTGCATAAACAAGCCCAGCATGAAGCAATAAAGCAAAAGCTGTCAGATAAATGTAGTGCAGTAAACATTACAACATTTCCCTCTGAGGTGTAGTGGAGTACACAAGTATGAAGTAGCAGCAGGGGCGATTCTAGGTTCAGACCTTTAGGGGGGCTCAGCCCCTAATGAGAATGTGACACCGATATAGTGCATGCAAAAGTGTTAATCTGCACCATGAAATTACCAACTTCTTCACAACCACAAAAATATGAAGAAAAAACTATTCCACCTGTGTGTGCATGGTTATAATTCTGAAGTGCAAAATAGTTCAGGCTACAGCACAAATATTTCCATCCATAGATAACAATAATCAAGTCTGACCTCTGAATTTCTTTCAAAGTGCACCAGATTGATGCATTTAAACAATAAAATAGACAAACTTTTCTTACAGGGGAGCATGCACATGGACCCACCTAGGGGGGCTTGTGCCCCAGTGCAGCTCTAGGTCTAGTGACGCCCCTGGGGCAGTGTCCCAGTTTTAAGTTTTACAAAGATAAAAACATTACCTATTTTGGAGGTATTAACGCTTCTAAGCTGAAAATGTCCCCGGATTTTGTCTCAAAAATCTGGTCACCTTAGCTTAACGTGCTACGTTAGCGTTAGCTCATGCTAATGCTCGGTGGGGAACGTTAACGTTATAAGGTTACAACATCGTTCAACACGTTCATGAAGTTATTTTAAGTATAGTTGTTTTGATCAAGGTAAAGTTACCGTTAAACAGCACTGGGCTAACCCACGATTACAATTGCCAGCTGTATAGATAGAAGACAAATCGAATGTTAATTTAGCCAGCTATCCCACCCTGTTTTTTCTGCCTCACTCCCAGCCACTATTATAAACTTACAGAAATCCGAACCCAGCTAGCACAAACTCCAGCACCGGGTGTTAACGATGCTAACAGCAGTAACAGAAAGTTTTATGTTCCATGACATCCCCAATATGGCCACCTAGTAATGTGATTGAAGTTCCATACTTGGGTCACACAATGACATCTATATGACAACAGAGCATCCATCCACTGATCAAGATGCTGTTTAAAACAAGCCAAAACAAGCTTGTGGGTGGACCTTCGAGTTAAGATTGTTACAGATGTGTGTTTAAATTGTAGCCCGACCAATCATATTTAAGGGTTTAAGAAATCCCATAAATCAAATCAACTACTCGTCTTTTTTTGTACATAAACACAAAACATAAATGAACATTTTTGACGATGATCCTTGTGACCATGATGTACGGCATTTAATTATTAGTGCTCCCTGGTCAACAAACTATGCAATAAAGACACCTTTTCTAAATGATCTTAAACACATATTTGGCATATCTGTATTGCAATTTCTTGTCTTTACAAAGACAGCATTAGTGAAGCTTATTATGCCTAAATCTGATGCTACTGTTTGTTCCACAACTGCTAATCTCACATTGCCAGAGCTCCAGTTATTAAGTACACAAAGGCCAGCCATTTGATTGGTTGCGAGTGAAAATGCCCATCTCATATAATGAAGTTACCAGGGGTTGGTCCTAAAATCCAGGAGGTTCCGCCACCCCTTAATCCAGTGCTGCAGTGCTTAATGAGGCCAGATGCTGGATCATATTAGGCCCAGTAGCTGTTTTGGTTGTTGTTTTTTAACAGCTGTACTGACAACCTGCTCATCTGTTGGTTCACAGTGTAGAGGGATTCCAGTGTCTATTATTCATCATACATCCTATTTTAATTCCATGGAGTTCCTCAGAGGTTCATTCAGGGGTCTCTATTCATTTAGCCATATTTAATATGGATTGTTTTGGGTCAAATCATTCTGTTTTGTCCAGCTGTACTTGGTATTTTCACCGGATATACTTAAAATGAAATTATATGGTTTTGTGTACTTGGACATTACGTTGGACCCACTGTCACATTTTTGTAAATTAAATATATATATATATATATATATATATATATATATATATATATATATATATATATATATATATATAATTTCTCTATCAAACACCTAGCAAAAATTGGACCTGCTCTGTATTTTATATTTATGTCATCACACCTGGACTCCTGCAGGTGGTTTTATTAAAGTTTCAATGACTTGGTTGAAACTTGAAATTGAAACTTAAAATTGAATGCCTGGTAAGATTAAAAATACTGCTGTTTGTCCTTTAATGTCAACATCACACCATTTAACAGTATTAACCCAGCGTGGCCTCTCTTCATTGCCATGCAGCTTAGAGACTGGGGCCCCTTGTTTGATGGCAGTTCAACTGTCACAATTGGCCAATAATCCTGAAGAGTGATGTTTTCACTCAGTGGTGATTGTTGGGTCTCAGTGGTGAATTGCAACTTTAAACTTTCAAATAACGTTTGTATGTTTTAATTTTTCACTTTTAATGTTACACTGTAAGAAAGGCTCATGATGTACAGTACATAGCTTACATGGCTGGCACAGGACACCTAATGCAATTCATTATTATTATTATTATTATTAATCATTCCTACCTTTTCATTCAGTTACCTCTGGCTTTATCAGTAATATTGCAGTCTGTCAACAACTGTTTACATTGTGACTGATGGTACTTATTAGAGTGCGGATCAGGCCGCATTTTTCTGTCCGAGCCCGGCCCGCATCTGACAGAGCAGTAACCGGACCCGACCCGAGCCCGACAGGCATTAAGATATTTATGTCCGAGCCCGACCCGAGCCCGACACAGTTAGAATCTCATTTTTTTTCTCATACTAATGACACATGTACATGTAGCCTAATAAGCACATGTTTCGTTGTCACAGCTACATAAACAAATTTCCGCACACAGGAAGACAGATGTTAGGGTAATATTTTAAATTTATTTTAATCACAAAAAACAAACCTTTGCGTCAAGTGAAACAGGCCCATTGGCTACCTACATGATAAGCTGTTTTAAATGTAAAATGTTCAGTGCCTTATTGTGTGACCGAGCCCAACCCGAACATCATTTCTAAATATCTGTCTGAAACCAGCCCGGACCGTCGGGCTCGGGTTGGGTATCCATCCTCTAGTACTTATGTCAATCTAGAGGCAAGTATCTCTGAACTATTAGATCCTTCAACAAAGAGCTCTTGGTCAAACACACAACAAGATTAAAGGCAATTTAGTATTGAACTTTTTGTTAAAGTTGGGGGATTTACTAGAGACAGATTAACAACAACAAAAATGAAAATTGAAGCATCAGAGGCTGACATATCCTGACTTTTTATAACTCTTGTTTAATATGGGGCAAGCTCCATTCACGTTGGATCCTACAATTCCCATAATGCAATTCAACAGCATATTTCATTAGACCCTCCCTGTCTCTGTCCACACCTCCAGTTTGTAATGCAGGATTCCTGTTAAAAAATGTAAAGTTATAGTGGAGTAATGCCGTCCTGAGCAGAGAATGAAGGCACACTCTCTCTCTGTGTGTGTTGTAATCCAAGCTTCTCTGTTCTTTGTTTTGGTAGCCGGTCCGGCCGCAGCAGCAATTATCTAGCCAGTGGGTGCACTATTGCCGTTATAAGCTTGCGGCTAGCAGTGCGACCCCCCCCACCATTACGGCTCAACCACCCGCAATTTTGTTAGTATTTCAAGTACAGCACCTTTAAAGCTAAAAAGTAATCAACGATTGGGCTGTGTGTGACTTTCTTCCTATCTCTGCTGTGTTATTCCATTTCTCTATAATTTATTTTTTCACCCCATATAGATGGATATACAACGATACACTAAACCAGCGCAAATGCCATCTCATTCTCACTCCTCTGGCTAGGTCTTTACCTGCTTCATCAAATTCAGCCTTTAATATCAGCCAGCCCAAAGCGGGGGAACCAGCATTGAAGCTGTCATGCTGTTTTATCCAAACAGACTCTTCCGATGTCTGCCTGCAAAGCCCCTGTAATCCAACTCTGAAACTTGCCAACTTCCCAAAGTCGTAGTATCACATCACCTCTCCACTTGTTTTCATTACCTGTCCTTCATTCCCTATGTTTTTGAGCATCTCCATATCCCAACACCTTTCCTCACTCTTCAGACTTTCTCCTGCCTCCCCCAGTCTCCGTTCACTTCCACTCCCATGACCTCTTGCCCCAGGGACTCACTTGGTTGTTGTGATAGCAGTGGATTGTGGGATACCAGCTGCAGTTTTAATGATTTTGCCCCCAGGCCCAGATGAGCCAGAGAAATACAGTTACCACCTTTTCAACAGAATGAGAACTCTCACCCCAGCAACGCCTCTGTGAAATATGTGTGTGTGTGTGTGTGTGTGTGTGTGTGTGTGTGTGTGTGTGTGTGTGTGTGTGTAAATGGAAAATCAGAAGCTCACCCATCTGAATGTCTTCTTCCCTCTAATCTCCACGTCTCTCTCTTCTTCTACCTTACACCTCAGTCTGTACTCTCCCTCGCTCCTGCAGAACTGCAGCACGTCCTTCAAACACATTGCAATTAGCATCATCCGCTTCAGTGCATCCCAAACATCTCTCTGATGAAGTTCAATCAATTCATTTTAATTATAACTTTCCCAGAAACACCTCTAATCTCTCCAAAAGTTTGATCTCTCAGGGGTTTGTGCAGTAAAACGCTGTGGCAGGTAGACATTTGTAAAGTTGTGTGTGTGTGTGTGTGTGTGTGTGTGTGTGTGTGTGTGTGTGTGTGTGTGTGTGTGTGTGTGTGTTTTTGTTTAACTATATTCGTGGGGTCCAAAACCCGGGAATACAGTATACTTGTGGGGTCCGGACAGCTTTGTGGATCCAAAATGCTGGACCCCCCAACTTTAAAGGGCTGTTTGAGGGTTAAGACTTGGTTTAGGGTTAGGATTAGGGTTAAAATTAGGTTATGGTTAGGGTAAGGGTTAAGGTTAGGCATTCAGTTGTGATGGTTAGGGTTAGGGTAAGGGGCTAGGGAATGCATTATGTCAATGACGGGTCCCCACAAAGATAGTGCCACACACTGTGTGTGTGTGTGTGTGTGTGTGTGTGTGTGTGTGTGTGTGTTTGTTTGCATCTACATAATCTGACTCGCTCCCTGTCTTTCTCTCTCTCTCTCTCTCTCTCTCTCTCTCTCTCTCTCTCTAGACATTGATGACTGCCAGTCCAATCCATGCCAGAATGGAGGAACCTGCATCGATGAGATCAACTCCTTTGTGTGTCTTTGTCTGCCCAGCTACGGAGGAGCTACTTGTGAGAAAGGTAACGATGTGGACGAAAACTCTGCTTTCTCATTTCACCCGACAAAGGGGTGTGTGTTTTGTGGAAGCAGAGAGCGGAGGAGGAGGAAGAAGAGGATGGGGAGAAGTAGATAGATGGAGGATGGAGGAAATGACTGAGAGTAGCAGGAGGAGATGGCAAAAATGGATAAAGAAGGAACACAAGGCAGTGATGGCAGAGAATGTTGAGACAAAGAAGGTGGAAAAGCAAGGTGTTGTGACAGTGGAGGTAGCAGAATGAAGATAAAGAGGGGGAAGAGATGGAAAAGGTGTATGAGGCACGGCAGAGTAAGATGATGCTAGAAGAACAGGATGTGGGGACAGAGGTGAAGAGAAAACAACAAGGTTGAGGAAGATGGAGATAATGAGAATGTGGAAGTGGAGGCGGTGGAAGTGGAAGAGGATTTTGGATGTAGACAAAGAGGTGGATAATGGAGAGGGAAGCCCTTTGGAATAATGTATCAGGTTTATACAGGACACCTTGTCCAGCTGGTGTTCTCTCTCATTACTGAAATTCCCCTGTGAGAAGGGGGCCACAGAGGCTGTTCACAAACTGCACGTTACATTAAAACATGGCCGACATGTCCATGGAAACCAACATTGAGGAAAGCCAACAGCTGTTGTATACATTAGGGTTGATAATTTGGGTTTTTGACCATTTAAATGAAAAATAAACTACCTAGATTTCTTTTAAAGGAGTTGATTCGTTCAAAACTATTTGTACCTGGATTTTATGTCCCCAAAGTAAACAAGGGTTGTGACATTGGCAGTTGGCAGAAATAGACAGAAGTGCACATGAGCTTCCTATTGTGTGCCAAAATATGAATATAAATGGTTAAAGACTATTGCTGAAAAAAGTATTTTTAACATTTTTCACAAGACTTTGAATCTGATAAATTTTTTTATCAGATTTTTTTTGTAGCTTTTTTGTTTTTCATAATAAAAATGAATACTGATATCACTGATCCTGTATCAGTGATATCAGTATTCATTTATATATATATATATATATATATATATATATATATATATATATATATATATAGCATATATAAAAACTAATTTATATACTAAGGGTGAATGCAGGGATACAATGGAAATTAAATAAATGTGTGAGTTTGGAGTTTCCTTTCTAACTAGCAATGCATTGACTGAATTCTGCAAATTCTTCATCTCTTAAAACACAAGATTTAAAATAGCACAAAAAACATGAGAATGAAAATAAAGATAGTTGGAGAGACAAAGAGAGCGTGAGATTTTAGCAAAGGATCCATTTTTAAGAGAAGTGTGAGAGAACGGGAGAATTTCTGGACTGCTCTGAATTGCATTAAACCAAGCCAGATTCCAGTGGTGTAGCGTGACCTTTGATCTTAACTTTTAGAAGAGTTGTGACTTTGAATGCCTGTCTTTCCTATGTGTCTGGCTTCCAGTGTCTTGCTTTTTACTGCTCTGCTGTGGTCTGATGTGGCTGAGGGCAGAGCAATCGATAGAGAGAGGAGAGAGCGAAGCCAGACAGAAGCAGCAGACCAAAGCAGGACATTTTGAATGCTGTAGAAACTGCAGTAGGTTTGACAGGCTCTAACAGAGCTTCCAAATAATTATTTTCATGGCTGCCTCTTTAAAGGGGTGCTATTCAGTTTTGGCCATTTCTTCTCTGTTTTCTCGCTTTTTGCGCAGGTTTCTCTATAGAGCTCCCCCTACAGCTTCGGAATAGATATTTGGCTGCTCCTATGTTTACTTGTGTCTGACTCCTCGCTCGGTCAGTCTGCCGTTTCCTCTTTCTCTGTTCCTCCGACAACGCTTTCCTAGCTTTCTGCTTCTTTTTTGCCAGCTTAGCCGTGACGATAGTGTGAAAAACTCCATCGCTACCTTGTTAGCCGGTTCCTGCATGGGCATATGTGTGCATTGCCGTGAAGCAATTCGTTGCATCGCGAGACCTGATATCACGCGATACTTCCTGATGCTAAGGCCGGCGACTCGCCGGTCCAAATTTGCAAGGGTGGTTTTTCAGCTCACAGGCGCTAGGGGGGAGTGAGATGACCACCAATCAACTCGAAGAAAGTCATAGAAACCATTCCAATGACTCCGAAGCTGTTCAGTTAAGGTAAATTAAGCTATAAAAAAACGACATAGTTCCCCTTTAATATGCATGCCTCTACTGTGGTGCAGATCATACATACACAAGAAAAAGAAAAAAAGGTTTAAAGCCACAGAGGCTACACTCCTTCCCAAACACACACACCCATCTCCAGAGTGTGCCTCTCATTTGAAACGCAGCGCATACTTTTCCTCTCCTGCTGCGCTGCTGCCTTAATGCCTGATTGGGAACAGCAGGACTGATTGTGTAGATCTAAAGTCTCTGTCTGCCTGTCACTTTTATCCCTCGCTGCTCCACACTCGCAGAAAAACAGGATTCAGCTGTGAAAAGTGCAATTCGCAACAGGCGTCGTTCTGCCATTTCGTCGTGATCTCAGTTTGATATCCAGAAGGGGGTCTGAACGCTGGAAATGAACTCATTCGTTCCGCCAAGGCTTCCATCTATTTAAATGTCATCCAATTGGTCCCTGTCTCACTAAAGTGGTCCGGTTCTTTCTGTCTCATTTGCTGTGTCTTCTTGAATGTGTGTGTGTGTGTGTTTGTGCATGTCCAGATGTGTGCTTTGACTCGTAAGCTAACAGCCTTGCATGCTGGGTAGATCCAGTCCGCTGCTGGCTCCCTCTGGCCTGTTACCATGGTGATCCCATCTGAGAGTCAATAATTGTAAGTTGACAGGGCTGAAGTCCTTTAGCAAATGTCCTGAGAGAAAATGGCTTTTTTACAGTTAAATTTACATTACACAAGTTTTTGTTTTTGTTGTTGATCAGGTTGGTTTATTTTGTCTTTTTGTCTGTAGCTTTTTGTCTGTAACACACTTTGAAACTCGAGAGATTTAGAAGTTGATGATATTCTTTTTGTATTAAAATACATTTTCAGCATTTTTCACATTATTTAATAATTGTCACTGTAGTTGTAGCTGTGCGAAACAACCAAATCCCTCCTCTTGCAGTTATTTTTTCATCAGTTCTGTATCAGTAATGAATGTTATAAGAAATATATAATAAGAAAAGGCCAGTGTGATGAGAGTAGAGATGCACCAATTGACCCGCCGGTGACTGGAATTGGCCGATTTTCACGTCATCGGCCATGATCGGCGACCTGCCGGTCAGACTGACATATGCCGATTTTATGCCGGTCAAATGCACTCGGGCGCCGCATGACTTACATCGCGCAACAGCAACATCACACGTGCACATGCAGGGTTTTCGCTGTATGCATGTAGCAGCGGCGCACTGCCGCTCAATCAGCTGTTTATGAAATGTCATAAAGTCGTAATTATACACGGCTCAAACGGTCAGCTGCTCTCTCTCCCCTCCGAGGCTGAAAAACTGGAACATGAAAACCGCACTCACGCGGGTCCCGTGAAATATGACAGCTACAGTTTATCGGAAAATATCGTTGGGCACACTGACTTTGATGAGTGTATCAGACCCCAGATGAGACAAGAAGCTAACGTTAGCAAACGCTGTGTGGTCCCTCTGCTTCTGCTGGCCACTGTAGGAGACAAAAAAAAGAGGCGCTGTATTCCTCCGACACGCTGTATTAACGTTACTGTTTAAAACGCTTTCCAGGTTAGTGGGGGTGCATACCACTTAAAACCAACATTAAAAACATAGTAATCTTTAAAGAGTTTAGTTTTGTTGTTAAAGTGTCCATATTATGCTCATTTTCAGGTTCATAGTTGTATTTTAAGGTTGTACCAGAATAGGTTTACATGGTTTAATTTTCAAAAAACAACATATTTTTGTTGTACTGCACCGCTCTCTCTCACTGCTGCAGATCCTCTTTCCACCTGGTCTCTGTTTTAGCTACAGAGTGAGACCTCTTTTCTTCTTCTTCTTCTGTACTATCTTTGATTGCACATGTGCAGTAGCTCAGATGTAGATCATGTCAGCTAGCTAGCTCCATAGACAGTAAAAGAGAGGTTGTTTCTCCAACTTCGGTCAGTTACAAGGCAGGATTAGCTGGGAGACTTCTAAATGAGGGCGCACATGGAAGTAGTTCTTTTGTAGATTATGGTGAACTTGTGTGTTGTAGCAGTGCTTTGCTATTGAGAATGAGGTAGCATGCTAACGCTAATGCTACGAGCTAACAGTTGCGGTTAGCCAGCTCGTTTCGGCTTGTGACGTCACAAGCCGTGCCGATTTTGAACAGCTCACTTGGAGACTGAAGACAGGACACATTCAGAAACCGTATCTCACTCAGAACAGCATGCATGGATTTTTTTCAAAGTTTGTATGCGTGTGGAAGCACCAGAGAAACAAAAGAACACCCCAAATCCCAGAAAAAGTGTTTTTTTCATAATATGGGCACTTTAAACTGTGTGTAAAATGAGCGGTGACGTTAAATCATCTGTTTCAGGTAACGGCACTCTAGGGTAGCCTACCGTCTATTTGCTGATTGTTCCGAGGTAACCATCGGTGGCTAACGTTAGCAGATAAGCCTGTTGACAACAGTAGTGTTCACATTTATGCACAATGACACATAAAGCAAACTTGCTAAAAAAGGAACTACACGCTGTTTAGGTAACGTTACTGTTGACATTCAAACAGGCCTGTGTGTGTGTTTTGAGAAATATCTTTATACTGCATTAAGGCTATATTTATTTTATTTTTATTTGTTATTTTTATATTATTTTATTGCCATTACCTGTTTTCCCTGTTTTCATACATACAGAAGTTTAGTTTGCTAAATATATCACATTTGTTTAGTTGGATATTGGATGTGAAAAGAAGGAAATGGTTCTTCCATAACATTGCACTTTAGATGTGTGTTAATTTCCCCCACCAGGAGTAATTTATATAGTTGTATTTTATAGCGATCTATTATCTATTTAAAAAATGTTCTATGTTCTATGCAAAATGTAACATTTTCTATTAAAGAAAAGATTAAATTAGATTAAATAATAAATATTTGTGTGTGTTGTAAAGTGGTTAGAAAAAATGAAATCGGAATCGGCTAAAATCGGTATCGGCTGGCCTAACTCAAAGAAAATCGGAAATCGGAATCGGCCTAGAAAGTTGTAATCGGTGCGTCTCTAGATGAGAGTAACGGAAACATCAGCCAGTTGTTTCACTCTCTTCTTATCGCAGCACTAAGACTGATAGTTGAGTGCGTCCTGCTGTTTTTTTGGTTCGCTGCCTAATCAGTGGAGGCAGAAAGCGAATCTCTCTAAGCCTGACTGACTGAAGTGAAAAGTGGCGGAGAAAGCATTAGCTGGTTTCTTCTCATCAACTCTTTTCCCCCAGTCTTTTTATTCATCGTTCACTCCGCAATTTGCTTCCTTCGGTCGTTCTAGGGAGAAAAAGGACATAATGTGCAATGTGTGAGAGTGTGGATGTGTTACTTTGCTATTCCACTATTGTACATACCGCCGTATCATGTTCCCTTCCTCTCCCTACCCCTCTGCTGTCACTCCCTGCACTACTTGCATCTTTTTGTGCCTCTCATCTCTGGTGCACCGCAGGAGGTTTCGTCACTCAGTGTGAGTGTTTGTATGTGTGTCGCTGTGTGAGTGTGTCTGTACAGCCTGTATCTGCTGTTTTGCAGTGAATGTGTGAGTGTGGAAGTTTGTGTGATGCTTTAACATTTCTTAGAGCTGCAAAGTCAGAGATCTTTCAGCTAACAGACCTTCACACAGCAACACATTCACATATGTTTTTTTACTTGTGAGGACCCTCATTGACATAATGCATTCTCTAGCCAACTATACATGTCTTACCCAAAAAGTCTTAACCCTTTCAAAAGCCTTATGAAGATGTGAGGAACCGCCACAAAATGTCCTCACTTTCCCAAAAAGTCCTCACTGCTCAAGGTCTAAAACTCACTTTTGTCTTGTCTACAAAAATAGAAACACAAAAGTACACTCACAAACACTTAATTTCCTATTTGCTCTGTGTCTTTTCTACTTTTGTGGCTTACTGATACATTATGTGCCACACACACACACAAACAAAACTCAGTCTACCTACCCTTGAACCCTTCCAATTATCAAAAGACTTTTTCCCTTTGTTTATTCAACAGCAGCTTAGATGACAGTCGAACACTTCCGACTCCAAGCAGTAAACTGCAGTGCTGTGAAATAACTTGTAGTTACAAAACAACACGCCTAATAAAACAATAATCCTCTCTCTCTTCTTCTGTTTCCTAACAGAACTAATAATCTACAAATTGGAAACCAAAAGCTTGCGTTGAAAGGATTGTGTAGCTAATTAATCCCAAGGTATTTGGCTTGGTTCTATGTGAGGAATGTGCTTGCTCTCACAGGCAAGGCCAGCACTTCATCTTCAGCTCCAAAGCCTCTGTTCCCTGCCCTGCTTCCACGCGTCAAATCATTAACATTTTTTTTTTTTTTATTTGGCTTTTGGGAACACATTTGCTACATCCCTGAGTAGGCTGCACAGCTGTTACTGGCAAGTATTACTCGGCAAATACTGGTTGAGCAGCATACAGAGGTAAACACGCAGGCGAGCATGGCGATGAGTTTAGCCTAGAAGTTTGTTGGTGGGGTTTGCAGCCTTCAGATAGTGTGGTGAGACCGTTATACATCACAACTACTATTGAAACCAATAAAAATCCAGTAGAAGTCACAGTGTTCCAGGCAGGATGGCTCACTCATTCTGCTGGCATGAGATACTGCTGCTGGCATACACACCTTAAAACACACATACAATACACATGCATGCACGCACAGACACACAGTAAGTCATTTGACAGGAAAACAAAAACTAGACAGCGTTACAGGAAACCTAAAGAAAAGTGGAGCACAACTTCCCCCCCAAAGACGACGACGGGTGAATCTGAGGCAGACAGATAGGAAGACTTCTGAGTACATTGACGCCAACAGCAAAACCAGTACTGCAGATTGGAAGCAGGAAGCAGGCGATGTAGTGTAGCCTACACGCTGAGACTAATGAGGAGGAGAGCAAACTAAGCTGACTGACAGCGGTGGGAAGTGCTTCAAAAAGTTCCACATGCAGTCACTCCATCACTGTGCTCTTTTTTTTTCGGACCTCATGTTCTACCTTTTCTCTCACGTGTGCATGTTTTCTTACAGTGAAGGTAATTTACCTGTAATTTAGAGTCACTAGGGGTAAATGCATGATTGAATTGAATCTTGATGATTGAATATCCTCTGGTTTTAACAGCTCATCCCAAGGAACTACTTCCACAATTCACAGTTTACATTCACTGCCAATGTTCAGTGCTTATGCATTATGTGTAGTGTATCGTTTATGTAGGGCATATCTGACCGGAGAATGGAGTTGGCATCCCCTCACAGACCTGCAATCAACCACTTTTTCACCAACCATTACCACATTTAACCAACCTTACCTAAGTGTTTTACGTTGCCTAACCCTAACCATGTCTCAAACATAGTTTTTTTTTGCCTTAACCACGATTTTTTTTTTTACCTTAAAGGGAAAATGCGCTGATTTTACAATTCCAACGTTTTTAAGGAAGACTTCCGGTAGTGACCCGTAATGGCTCCTGAATAGTTTTTCTTTAATACCGACTCATTCAAGTTTTAATCGTGATTTGATTACGTACCTTGAAACTATTTTCACTATTGAATGAGGAGGAACAATATACAGCCGTATAATAAATACGAGTGAGCATTTAAAAGCAACAACAAAAACTGTGCGATAATGGCAAGAAGTCACAAGATGGCGAAGGAGACCCCCCTCACTCTGCAAACACTAAGGTCTGAGCTACAGCTATCCCGACAAGCTTCCCTGGAAGATTTTAAGGCTGAAATTGCCAACCTCCGTCATGATCTGAGCAGAGACAGTTTTTAGGGAGTACTACTGCATATGTGTAAAAAGTAGAGGTGGGGGAGGAAATCGATACAGCATAGTATCGCAATATTTTCAGTGGCAATACTGTATCGATACACGGACGCTAAGTATCGATCTTTTATTATATAAATTGCACATGACAATTTAAGTTTTTGGTACTAGAATGATAAAAATCAATTGCCTTTTCAGTCCACTAGGTGGTGCAGTTGAGGTTTTGTTTCTGGTGAAGTCAGGACGTGGACAAAGTTTTGAAGGCATAATTTGAAGTTGGAAAAAAGGTAAATTGCAATATGTCAGTAAATTGCAATATATTGCAGAATATCGCAATTTGTTTAAAATCGCAATAATATTGTATCGTGACAAAAGTATCGTGATAATATCGTATCGTAGGGCCTCTGGTGAATCCCACCCCTAGTAAAAAGCCTTTTGTGGCTCCAAAGTCAAGTCTGATAATTGTCCTCAAGTGATGTCACTTGAGTTAGCGTCAGTTGGGGCTCAAGATTACAAGTTTGAAAATGAAAAGAATCTGGAGGTGTGGAGTTAGAAAGAAGTGATCTTACCAGACCACTGCGGCCCGCTCCTCATCTTGGATTGAGGCTAGCGGCTGGAGTTTAAATTAGCTGCTACTAGCGTAACACACCCGAAAAAACTGTTGGTGGCCGTGTTGTATTGTGGATAATGTAGGCACCAGGTTTTGAAAAGTAGGAAGAATGCGTAATATTAAAAAAGATACATCTCTGGTTCTACTGCATCGATTCTTATACTTTTCTTTTTAGGATTAGCTTCAGGGTCCAACAATGTTATGGGAGTGCAATGCTAAATCAGTGCAGTTGCAGAACTGTCCTGTACTGACAGGCTTGTCTGGTGATAAGGTTGGGTTTCAAGTCAGTAGGGGCTTAGATATAGTGATAGAACTAAGAGAGGTTAGGATATCATAATCACATTTAACACAGATTTGAAATAATACATTTCAGGTAATTGTGCATTTCTGAAAGTAGATATACTAAATGATGTTAACCATATTTAAGCGTCTATCCTTTTGTATGGTACTGTTGCTTGAAATACAGCTACAAGTTTCTATTGATCCTGGTTCAAACCAGGTTTTGACCGGTTTCAGTCACTTCACCCTTATCATGCTATTGCTTCTTGTACAGAGGTGTTCATTGGTCAATTAGATATGTCACTCCTGTCTTATCTCCTGCCCACGCTCTGTTGTTAAGCCACAGGACACTGAGCAGTGAGGCTGTGATCTACAAGTGGCAGATGTTTGATAGTCCCTAGGTATTTGTTTGTCATGTTATTTGTTTTTATATCATTGTTTGTGGAGTGGGTGGTTTTGTGACTCAGCATCTTCTTTCAGACTTGACAGAGAGGCTGAGGAGGAAGGTGTCTGAGTTTGCCGACTTTGCTGTGGTGCTTCTCTGCTCTGTCCCTGACTGTGCTGCCGCCGTCTAAACTGGCAACCCAGCAGAAGCTCGGCTCAAGATTAATTTTTGTGCATCCTCTGGGCCTTTAGAGGCTACTAATGCTAATGAAGATTCATGTGTTATAATACCATGTCGAGAGGGACACGTGCCAAGACTGAGAAGAGAGGGTCCTGGAGCTTTTTGGTTTGCCTCGCTCACAGTGGTCTTCTGAAGAGAGAAACACACACACACACACACAGGGCAGGAAAAATAAATAAATATCCCGGAAGTTTTGCTTTAGTCTGGCAGAGGCTTTTCAAATGGAATAACAGCAAGGCATCACTCACTCCATATGTTATGTGTTCGACGCTTGGCGATTCTCCCTCCTAACAGTAGAGCTGGAGAGAGCATGGGGGTAATTTATTCTCATTTTAGGTACTTAATTAGACAATGTTCCTGAAGCAACTGTCATTCTCCTCTCCAGAGTAGAAGGAAGTTCAGGCAGAAAAGAAAGAAACCCAGAAGAAAAGAGAGAGGAAGCATAACAGCAGGTGTTACAATAGATGAAAAGAGGGAGAGGAGAGTCTGTGTTCCTCTGCTGTGCATTAATGAAGGTTTCTGAGGAGTGTGAAACGCTCAATGGTGTTTTAAGCCCCCAGCGTCTCCTTCTAGGCAGCGCTGCGACCGTTGACTTCCCCTAACCCTAACCTTAACCATAACCATAACCATAATCATAACCATTGCCTAATCCTAGTGCCTTCCAGGCAGCGCTGCCTAGGGCTGGGCGATATGGAGAAAATCAAATATCACGATATTTTTGACCAAATACCTCGATATCGATACCGCAACGATATTATAGCGTTGACTATTGGTGCTTTCACAAAATATTTACACAATGAGATTTTTGATAAATAATCATCAGTAATGTGGATATAATGACTAAGTAGGTAAAGGCAAATAATAGAACAGTTACAACAGTCTGGTAAGTTCAGAAAAGTACATCACTTTACTGTAATGCAGCCTTTAAAACCAGGAAAAGACAACACTTATGCAATATTACGATATCCAAAATCTAAGACGATATCTAGTCTCATATCACGATATCGATATAATATCGACATATTGCCCAGCTCTAGCGCTGCCTGGAAGGAGACGTTGGGGGCTTAAAACACAGATAAACTACTTTGAGCTGCGCTCGAGGTTTAGCACGTTTCTTTACCACCTCTTAAGATTCTTTTATGGGGCATTTTTAGGCCTTTATTTTCACAGGACAGATGAAGACATAAAAGGGGAGAGAGAGGGGGAATGACATGCATGCTGCGTCGAGGAGCGAACCTCCACATATTTGCACTCGCATCACCAACTGAGCTAACCCGGCCACTTTACCTCCTCTTTTTGATATGCACAAGAAAATTGCAAAAGTACTCTGATGGCCAAGTTACGAAGCCTGGCTCGTACTATTGTGCTTTCTTTTGTCTTTCATTTACTGTCATCCCACAGTTATTTCCACCACAGGACGTTTTCCAGCAACCTTTTTCAGAACTCAGGAACTTAACCTGCAACCACAGGAACCTTGTTTCCAGTTTTTTGGCCTACCAAGGTTGCTGCTCCTGTGTGGTATTATACTGTATGACTCTCAACATTCATTCAGACCAGCAAACTAACAGTGGCCGCATGTCGCAAGAGTCAGTGTGTTTGAAAAAAGTTGTGCAAAAAAAACTAGTGAAACTTTTATTTGTTAATTGTTTTAATGGCATCATGTATCATATGCCTAGCTGGCAGTTAAAAGCACACATGTAAATAACACAAATTCTAAATGACTGATAATCACATTTCTAACTGCTTCCCCAGAGCGTTAAACTGATGCGTCCCGCAACAGTCTGTCCTCTGAGCATGCAGAGAAGAAACTGATATTACTTGTCCATCAAACTCCCAGGAAGACAGCGAAGAAGTCAACCCCAAAACTGTCAAAATAACAGAGCATTACTGGGATTAACGAGTAAGTTGTTCTCATGCCTGAGAAACATGTTCAGCTGTGTGTAGGCCTGGAATTTCACCATTTTAGGTGCAAGGCCACTTGGCCTTTGCTGTCACTTTTTTGAGAGCACAAATTGTGATTTATTTTTTTTTTTTTTAAAAAGCCAATAAACCAGAGCATGTTTTTCTTCCATTCAGGAATGCTGTGTGGACTAGCCAGACCCTCCTCCGCAGCGCTGTGGAGGAAGGTCTGGCAAAGCGAGACTAGCTGTACACTGATAGGCCATTACCTGCCCACTCTTTTTTTTTAGAATAATATTGATTCAGACAATGGAAATACACAAATCTGTTGATTGGGTGTGCTGTCCTCACTGTGTCCGTTTGAATGAACTGGATTTTGCCTATTTACTGTAAGGGCCCGTGCTGCCCTCACTTTTACCTTGGCCTCCTCCATCAGCATCAATGTGCAAAGACGCGCCTACAGGCTAACTATGCATACTGGCATCGGTCATTCATGTTGCGCTCTGTAGCTATTTTACTGTAACATCCATTACCCCTAATTGTGAGAATCAAACTATTAAGATGTTCCATTAATCAACGCTGCACTCGTATCAACCATTAGTAATTCCACAGCCGCTCTCACATTCTCACCTTTTGTCGCTGGCTATCAGCAGATTCCCTCTCATCTCGCTCTCTCTGTTTCTCTCTCTCTCTCTCTCTCTCTCTCTCTCTCTCTCTCTCTCTCACTTACCTCCCCTCTCTCTGGACTGCTGTCATCTGCCCTCTTGCAAATGGCACGCTAAGCTGTCAGCCTTCAAAGAGTCACACAGGGAGGGGGCATAATGGCAGCACACACACACACACACACACACACACACACACATGCAAACACACACCCATTTCATCATTCAGGGGATCTGAAAAAGCCGAGCAGTAGAAATATCACTTGGTGATGTGGATAAACCAGCCAATCAGTCATCTGGAAGTGTATGGCCTTTTATTTCCTAACTGCCGTTCACTAAAGTCTGTGGGAATATTAATCGCTAAAACATACCCCCTGCCTCTCTCTCCGCCTGACAGAGGGAAAAAAGGGGGAAAGAAGACGACTTGAGTAATGTCTAAATATTTGAAGAGGTTGATGTGATGTTGGGCTTTGAGCCTAACTGTCAGCGAGTGGGAGAAGAAATCAGCAGAGACTGGTTTGAAGATCTGAGGGGGAGAAAACATGCCTGTTTACTTTTTATCTCTGCTTTTCTTTCTCTCTGTCTCTGTCTCTTTCAGTTTCTGTGACTCTATCTCTTCCTTATTCTGTCTCTCTCTCTTTTCTGTCCTCCCACTCTGCATCTTACAGTGTTTGATGCACTTACGTTTTTTGTCTTCCTTGGACGTCAAATTATTGTATATGCTTATGTAAATTCCCAAGTAGAAATCACACCAAGTCTGCATTTGTGTGTGTTTAGTTTGTAGTTCCTGTTTTTAAAGGCCTCAATGTGGCCAGCACCGGCCTTATACACATACAGTACAGACTCACTGCAGTCAATGTGTGATACAGTGAAGTATGTTTCATTTATAGATGTGCGTATTTGTGTGTCTATTTTTGTCTCTACCCTGACTCTCCCGTCCCTGTTGCTGTAGATAATACCCATCGCCCACCTTTATCAGCCAAACTGGACCCACTCCCAATGCTATTACAATGTACCAGCTGGCATGTGGGCATTTTGAGCAGGTAGCTTCCAGTTCAGATGAAGGAGTGAATAAGTTAGCCGTCAGCAGAGAAAATTACATCAGCAGTGACTGATTTATAGTTCCCATAAGACCAGAGATAACAGTAGTAACATGGTTCTAATGCTAATCTACTGCTCTCTGTTCAGAAGAACACGGTCTGTGCTACAGGCAGGAGTATGGCTGCAAAATGCTGACTCTAACGCAGCCAGTCCCCTGTGAAGCTGTGAGACGTTTCCAACATAAGACAAACCTTTACATAAATGTCCAGTTTGTTCATTTAATATTAGTAGAATTAAGAAAATTACTAAAATCTTAATCAGGGTCCTGAAACTTTTTGCATATTGGAACAAACCTAGAGAAACAACCTGCACTGGTCACCAGTCCATTAGTGTGGGAACATTAACAGCACATTTCCATATTGTCTAATTAGGTCTGTAGGATGCAAAATCTACATAATGCTAAATGAATTAGTTTGGGAAATAATCATGGTATTAATAAAGCAGAAATCTAACTGTGGATATAACAAGGCTCAGTAAAAGACACAGACAGCTTGGTTTATAGATAAAGTGGTTCCTGAATAGTGACAGGTTATTTATGTTCTTCCATAGGCCTAACATTATACTGTATGTTATGAACTTTACTGTTACATGTAATAGAAGATCTTTTACACATAACAGGTAAGAATAGCATTGTCAACATTGATATTCTTGAAAATCTATTTGTCCCAGTCCTAACCTTAAAGGCACAAAAAAATGCTTTTTTTATCCATAATCTCCAGCAATTTAAAGTGCCAATATTATGAAAAAAATCACTTTTTCTGGGATTTGGGGTGTTATTTTGTGTCTCTGGTGCTTCCACACTAGAGTCCGGATCGGGACGAATTTTTCTTCGGCATTCGGAAATGTCAACAGATGAACGCATCAGCGCACACGGGGCAACAAGCGCACGTTGATAAGCTGTTAAAATGTTCAATGTGTTAACCTTTCCTGCTTGCTTCGTTTTTGACCGGGATCAGAAAACCATGGGAGACACGTTACCTCCAGGGCTGACATTATAAAATGAATAACGTTGGGGTTAAAATCCCGTTTCTGGTGAGCAAATGAATGAACTTGGCTATCAGTCTGGGGTTTATTTCGGACACTACACACACTGTGTACAAAACTTATTCTACCAACTCTGCTCCGGTTGCATACAACACGTTTGCTTCCTCTTTCTCTATCTCTCTTCTGCCCAGCAGCACCATTTTACAACAAATGCCATCTCACGCTGATGTGACCGAGCCCGACCCAATGGGGTATCCATGCCTTATTCCACACGTATACAAACTTTGAAGAAAAAAAACATCCATGCTGTTTTGAGTGAGAGAGGGGTTTCTGAATGTGTCCTGCCTTCAGTCTCCGGGTGAGCTGTTCAATATCTGCACAGCTTTCTACGTAACTAGCCGAAATGAGGGGACTAGGGGGCTAACCGTTAGCATGCTAGCGCTAGCATGCTAGCTTGTTCTCAATGGCAATGCAGGTATTCCACGCAAAGTTGGAAGTGTGCCCTCGTTTAGAAGAAGTCTCCCGGCTAATCCTGCCTTGTACTGACCGAAGTTGGAGAAACAGCTAGCTAGCTCACGTAATCCTTAGCTAGCTACTGCGTATGTGCAACTGCCAACAAAGATGTTACAGAAGTTGAGATATCCCACTCTGTAGCTAAAACGGAGACCTGAACACAGGGTGAAAAGAGGAGCTGCAGCAATGTGCAGTACAACAAAAATATGGTGTTTTTTCAAAAATAAACCATGTAAACCTATTCTGATACAATCTCAAATTACAATTATGAACCTGAAAATGAGCATAATATGGCCACTTTAAAATCCTTTTTAGGATAACAAGAGTTTCCTAGTGTCAGCTGAGCTCATGTGTAAAAAGGTTTTCATTCATTTTCAAGCAATGGAAAAGTTTAAATCAAACCATCTTTATCAAAATGTTCTTTCTATCAAGTGATTGAGTTGACCCAGGTATAGTCTCGCATTGCCATACCTTTCTCCACAGCACTGTCAGTGCTGGAGCAAAATCTGGCTACACCGCTTATATATTCTGGGATAGTGGGGAATAAACACTCTGGCTTGTTTGTATTTCTTTAAACCAATCCCAATCGTCCCCAGGATGCAGCGACGGTGCCCTTGCAAAATAGATAGCTGAGATACAGTAGGGGAAAGGGAGGTACCTCGATGTTAGGCTTTATCCCAGCTATGTACATCCGTTGAGCCAGACTAACCCAAGCATAATAGACAGATACTGTCTCATATTCAGAAGTATGAGTATGTTAGCGTTCCCACTGTGCACTGTGAAAAGAAATATATTACAAATGAAGAGGGTATGCACACAAAGGTCCAAACGAGAAGTTAAACCCAGGCTCATTTTGCGATTAAGGCAACAGGGCTAACCAAGGAGCCGCTGAGCCACCCAGAGGAGGCGGTTAAGGTTGAAGTGGCTAATTGGCTTTCATGTCTTTAGCGTGTTTCGAGGTCATCGGATTCAATCCCCAGACAACCAGGAGAAACTTGAGCAGGCAAAGTAATGAAGCAATTCTCCACATTTACAATAATTGTCAGAGCTGACATCACTGCTCAGAAGACACGATTAGATTCAGTAAGTAGTAAGTAGCTCAGTAAATAGTAGTAAGAGGAACTCAGCACTAAACTTTGGAAGAACATGAGAACTCATATTTTTATTTAAAAAACAAGACACATCTTTAAGGACCCAGTTTTGACCTTTGTACAGGAAACCTGGATGAGTGCTCATCAACATATAAAATGTAGCCCGCATCTTACCCCTAAATCTTCTATTTGGTATAACAAAAAAAGTATTAATTGGCAAAAAATCTATGTGGGAGAAATGGGCAAAAGCTGGAATAAACTTGCTTTGTGACTTGCTTAGCGAAAATGGATTGAGGTCATTTGATGAAATTAAGCAAGAATATAACCTTACACAAGAGGACTTTTGGAAATTCCTACAAATTGGGCACTGCATTAAAGCTACTCGGGGGAAGAACCCCTACCCCGTGACCAGGATTCAGGAGTTAGTCCAGGTAACTAAATATAAAAAATGTGGAGCCTCTAAATTTTATGAGATTTTCAGGGAGGCTCGTCCATCCCACATGGAAGGGTTGAGACTGTGCTGGGAGAAAGACGTGGGCGAACAGATCTCAGCTGATAGATGGATGAAGCTGGTTGCGTCCTGGCATAACTGTTCTCGTGAAGCACAGTCTCAGCTTATTCAGTACAAATTACTTAACAGAAACCACTGGACCCCCAGTAAAATGGCCAAACTAAAACTTAAGGACAGTAACACGTGTTGGAGGTGTGAGAAAGAAGTGGGTACTCTGATATACATGTTGTATTCTTGTGAAAAAAATGCACATTTGTGGGATAGGGTAGTTACCTTCTTGAATGATCTATTCGGATTACAACTCACCAAGACCCCAGCTCTGTGTATTCTGGGTCTGCTGCCAGACAATAACACTCTGACCGGAAGACAAAGACTATGGATACGTCTGGCTACTACAACAGGATGTAGAATAATTCTGCAGCACTGGAAGTCATCTGCTCTGTGCTGTTTTAGGGAATGGACTGAACAAATGACAAGAATGGC
The DNA here is from genome assembly GCF_031162955.1 of Sander vitreus. Lineage (NCBI taxonomy): Eukaryota > Metazoa > Chordata > Actinopteri > Perciformes > Percidae > Sander > Sander vitreus. The sequence continues at coordinate 22,314,270 of NC_135863.1, forward strand.
TACGTATGAGCAAGTCACTTACAGAGTAATGGGGAGAGAGGATATCTTTAATCAAGTCTGGGGCTCCTTCCTGATGGCAATAGAGGGGTTGTCTGTCTGAATATAAGGCACCTGTTCTGATCCAATTCGATATAGCGTTTGACTGGTAGAATAATGTAATGCAATGTAAGGCACATGATGTTTTTTTTTTTTGTTTTTTTTTCGTCTTTCTGTATTCTTAAAACAGGACAGTGGATGATATAGATGTCTTGTTAGTTGTGATGGTGACATAGGTTGTACTGTCTGTCAAAAATATTAATAAAAAAATAAACAAAAAAACAAGACACATCGTCAAGCGCTCGTTACTTCAGGGACCCAACATGCATCTGCTAAAAGGAGTACTTTAGTAATACTACAGTACTAAAGTAAAACACTAAGGTGGTGATTCACTACTGTAGGTTGTGTGTATGACAGATTTTGGTCTTATGTTTGTAAGTACTAAATGTCTGGTGTGATGAAGCTCATTTCATATGTAGAGAAACGAGAGAGATTTATTTGTGAATATTAGTTCATCCATGTCTTGTGCATGCAGGAGCCTCTTATTGCAGTTGTTGTGAGTAAGCCATTAGTCATCGAGCCCAGTCAAACACAATTTGCTTGACTAGGGCTCAGTAGGATTTGGCATTTTGTAATACTAATGTGAAAGTACATTAACCAAGTTTCAGTACAGGTACCACAAGATTACATTTTGGATACCTTACTTTGTGAAATCTAAAAAATGTTTTAACAAAGCACACTTTGCCTGTATTAAATACTCTATTTGAATCACTAAGTATCTGATCAAACAACAAGTAAAGCTTTCAGTACTTGGCAGTTTTCAGACACATTTCAGTCCTCAGTTTTACCAAAAACAAAAAATGTGAGGTTTGTTACTTAACCACACCTGTGACTCACTGTTAGAGTGGGAACAGGCTTCTTTTGTATATAGGACTCCACTTCCACCAGACCTACTTTATGGGACTGAATGAATGCATATCAGACAGGCCAGCGGATGGATGATGGATTTCAAACAGTGCTGAATTGCATCAGAGCATCAGAGAGTGATAAGAACTAGACAGTCTCCTCCATAAATCTTCCAGATATATGCAAACATTAATCTCTTCATTCTTCATTGCTGTCTCTCTTTTTCTCTCTCTCTCTCTCTCTCTCTCTCTCTCTCTCTCTCTCTCTCTCTCTCAAATAAACTACTTTCTGAGCACAAAATGCATGTATATTTTAACTGTTGCGTGTTGGACATATGTTGGTGATACTCAACACCATTGTTCATGGTCAGTTAGTGCTTTTGTTACTTTTACACTTACTGGAGGCATTTGTGTACAGCTCATGAGTGAGCGATTGCATTGAGCTGCCAAAAACAAAATATAGAAATATGTTTTAATTGGCAAACACATTGATCTGAAGCAGAGTGAGTACAGTGAGTTTGCAAAACCTCGCTTTGAGAGATGAAATGTAGCTTCACCTGAGGAGGCAGTCCTGCTGTGACCCAGTGCCTTGCTTGTTGTGGAATGGTGTCTTTGCACTCAAATAGCCCTGAAAAACTTAATGAATGGAAGAGAGCCTAACAGTATGAAAAGCACTTACTTCCTCAATGCAGTATGAGGGTTTTCAAGGCCCTTATTTTATATTAGAAGGGCTTTCATAATGGACTCCTCTCCTCTCAACCCTCTTCTTTTCATGGCAAAAACTGCATCTCTCTGCATACTAAACAGGGACCCATACGTCCCAATTTGCACCACGCAATTTACTGATGTCGCTTCACATTTGTTGGAGGAAAAGCTGAGGCCTCTTCCCTGATCCCCACACTGCAGGGAGGGAGGGAGGGAGGAAGGGGGTGAGGTTGAGGGGGAAACCGGAGGTGGCTTAGCTGACAGATCAAGCCTGAACCACATCCAGTCCTACATTTCCACATATTCCGGTTAACATACATTTGCACGCCCACAGCTGTGCACACATAGACAATCCAGCATGGAACCGAAAGCCACACACACACACACATCACATTTGAAATGTACAGCTCACAGTCATACTGCTAACCCCCAGACAGATGAGGGCCGATAGATGAGAGAGATGAAGGGAGAGAAGGAGGGAGTGAGAATTGGTGTGCTGACAGGGCTGTGACAGGGCTTAATTACCAAGTGAGCGCTGTGCACTGGAAGCAATTTCTAAGGATTGTTGTCATTTGAATAGATTAAAACACCCTTTCACTGGTCTAAGCTGTCTCACCGCCGGCTTGCCTCTGCTGTGGATTAAAAGTCCAAGTCAAATCAAAGAGAAGAAGACACAAAGAGGGATGTAGATGGAGAGGGCTGTCACAGAGGGCACTTAGAGCAAGATCGTTCTGAAGAAGGAAATGAAGGGGGAAAGGGGAAGAGGGGGAGGCAATATATACAGTAGATCTTGTTTGCTGCTAGAGCAGAGGAAATTGCTGTATGTGGATACAAAAATAAATCCTCCTCCTACTCCGTTCCTGTGCAATGCTGTTATTCTTTTGCTGTCTGCTGTGGGTGTTTAACAATAAAAAAAAAAAACACATTTCTCTTCCCATATGGATTTCCCATTCACTAATCGCTGTCTTTTTCAATTACATCCCCCTTATTTTTCTTAATACCCCTGTACACCTGCAGACACTGAGGGCTGCGAACACACGTGGAGGAAGTTCCACGGCCACTGCTACCGGTACTTCAGCCGGAGACACACCTGGGAGGACGCCGAGAAGGACTGCAGGGAGCACAGCGGCCACCTGGCTAGCATCCACAGCCTGGCCGAGCAGAACTTCATCAGAGGTGGGTGGAGGCAGGGGGGTCGGACTGGGGGGGAAAAGGGGACTGAGTACCCAGGGCCCGCATGTGAGGAGGGCCCAAAAAGATGCTAGAATGAATAGCTGTGGATGCGGGGAGGGGCCCATAGAAAATGCCTTTCTACAGTGCCCAGAATTTTGTGCTACGCTGCTGGGCGGAGGTTAAGGAGAAAGAATTGGCACAGACAGTGTAGCCTATGTAAATGTTTGTGAAAAGATTACACTGCAGGAAATCTTAAGTTAGACAGATAAGCCCTATTCATTTTCTGTAATGTTATTAAACTGCTAGTTGGAGCACTTTCACATCTTGATGGGCATAACAATCTTCATGAGATGTTTTGAACATGCAGAAAGTTTTGAACAATACAATAGAATAATAATTTTCCTTCACAGAAAGACATTTGCACCATAAATTGTTGCATAAAAATTCACCAAAAATTTTGTGTTTGACGCTCACAATGTTATGGCGACGACCCCCAGACCCCCCGTTACAATGTGTCCCCCCCCAATGTTGGAACTAAACCTACGCCCTTGTGCTAACACATTGTTGTTTAGCAGGTACAATGTTTACTATTTTTGCCATCTTTGTTTAGCATTTTAGCATGCTAACATTTGATAACTACCACTAAACACAAATTACAACTGAGGCTGATGGGAATGTTATTTATATTTTTAAACTAAATTATTGGACAAATAACATTTTGACCTGATGATGGATAAAAAGTCAGGGGATCGCCAAAGTGATTGCAGTTCATTCTGTGGGGAACATGACTATGTCATGGCACATGTCTGTACCAATTTTTTATAGAGATCTTTGAATTTGACTTGCACCTCTAACTAGCTTTTTATCTATAGCAACAGCTAAGGCTCATGGGTATAATAAAAATGAATAATATAATCAAATAATAATGTATACTTTATTAATTCCGCAAGGGGAAATTACAATGTTTTTCACTCTATTGTTATTATACACTTGTCTGAATTTCACACACGGTCAGTACCTATACATGCACTAATAGAGAGATGTCAGAGTGAGGGAGCTGCCCATGGAAAGGCGCCTCGGCAGTGCCCAGGAAGAGAACTGGCACCTCTACAGCTACCTGTCCACCACCATACTTTGGTCCGTATGGGGACTTGAACCAGCGACCCTCCAGTTCCCAACCCCCTACTGACTGAGCTACTGCCACTTGCAGCAGCTCCACCATCTGAACTGATCACCAGATCATGAACCTATAAAACCGTTAAAGCCTAGGTGTTTCTATTTCGAGGAAAGCTTAGGATGTAAGAGAAAACTTTCAAATTGAAATTTAAAGTCATTAAAAAAACACTTATGGAACCAGCGGCTGTTCCCAACTCTATAACTCAAGAAATATCTGGCGACTCTCACAGCCACCAATCACATTTAAACAAGTCACCACTCAGTTTAAATAATGGCAATTAGATGGCCTTTATAATTCAACCATCTCTCTGCTGTCTGCCTGCCTGCTACACACTGCTTTTACTAGCAGTTGATGGATATCTACCCTTCTACCTTATTATTACCATACTTGGCCATGGCAGCTCTTGCCTTATGTGTATTCCATAACTCAGTGATAAATGTCTACCTGGTTCTGCTCTGAACAGTCCTTGAAGGGGTTTATTGCGCTCCCCGCTGAAAAATCCCTTCAGGAGCTGAGTCTGTTCAGCCAAATAAATGTTTATCACCATTTGTTGCAATGAAAAAGTGCTATAGGCTCTGATCTAAGTGTCTGTGACAGAACATTTAATATACTATCATATTCTTTCTTTGGATGTCATTTGTCTTGAAACAGGTGAAAACTCCCCACAGCGGGTGAGGTAACTGCATTTGTAAAGTGGAAATGCAAGTGTCAATATGTTGAAACTGGATTAAATAGGACCAGTATAAAGACAAAAATGGCACTTGATTTAATTAAGATTTTTGTGTCAAAAAGATTTTGTCACATGCCATGGGCAGATTTTATCTACTGTACCCTTGTATTTCGAAAAATACAATTGAAATACAGTCAAATAACTCTTAACTGTTAAATTCAATGGTTGCCATGTGTAGCAAAGTCCACCCACCTACTGAATTATTTTGCAAATGCTATTGATTTTTTCTTATAAGCCTTCATCTCCTCACTCTCAGCCTTTCGCCACATGTATGATCCCCTGTAATACTGGATCCACCTTCTGTCTAGGACAGATGCCAGGACAGTGCCATCCATCTTGCACCCATCTTTTTTTCACACGCACACAGTTACCAAAAAGTGTGTTTAATTGCCTCGAAAATGGACGTCTCCACCCCTGCAATAAGGGGATCAGAGCCATTAGAAAGATTAATGGGCCTGGTAATGATGTTAAGCAGATACACCATGATCGAAATTCCATTACATATGTGCATGCACATGCCTATATAACTGTTCACACAGACGCGCCCCCCCACCTCCCACACACACACACACACACACACACACACACACACACACACAAAACACACAAATGAGATTAACCCAAACCACCATTAGTGGTATTTCCTTTTACACAAACAAAAAACTCATCACCAGTGCATCAGAGACAGAAACAGTATACCTTCATTAATGTTGGTCTCTCAGCTGAGGCCAGAGAGAGAAGATCTCTCAGCTGTACCTGCTGCTGTTCAGCTCCAGGACTGAGTCAGGCTTCATCTGTTGCATAAAGAAAAATAACCTTCAGCACAATATGTAACATTAATGAGCACTTTACTGATTTTACATCTACAGTCCAGTAAAGATTAGTTTACCAGTCATGGGGAGTACTCAACCTGAGCAAACAGTATAATGTTTTCTGTGACTCTGGAGGAGGCTGATGTCATCTGGGGTTATTCTCTTGGCTTTTATAAGATAATGCCTATGTTACCAACTGGGGGTGTGGAATCTAAAAGTTGTGGGCATTCACTACGCACAGATGGACTAATATAAAATTTCAAAAAGCATTTTGGGAAGTGTAGGAGCATTTTTGGAGCTTAATCCTTATTTTAACGCTAACCTCTATAACCCAACCTATTCTACGTAACGGATAATTTTATTTAGTTATTTATTTATGTGTTAGCACCATGAGTGCATGCATTTCTAATGCATTAAAGGGAATTAAACCCTTATTTTCCAGACATGGTTGCTTTCGTACCCACAGAGAAATGCAGTATACAGTATATACAGTAAAATGGTTGGACACAGTATTGTGAAATATATTGCAATACCAAACAATAACTGTTTCCATTCACTTATTTTAAACGCATTTTCAATTTGCACATTAAAAAAAGACACGAAGAGGAAACGCTGTAAATTCGAGAAACAAAAAAGTTGAAATATCAGATTTAAAAAAATGTCAACTTGGCTGAGGTGAAAAAATGTTAGTGTATCGATAAAAACAAAATGTGCTCCTAATATTGCCGATTATTTAGAAATTTGGTTAAAATTTGGGCTACATTTGGATGGAAACCTGACTAATATCTCTGTGAAAGACACTTTCTTTTTGTTGAGATTGTGCTAGAGAATGTGTTAATTCACATTTATACAAAGTTTCCAGACCCATACTTCTTCTGTTTGTATTATGTTTTTAGCTGCTATTACTTGGTCTGTTGTTTGTGTACTGGATGTCCATGCTTGTTTTCTTTCTCTGTATTCATTTCCTCTGTTACCTCCTGCTCAGGTCTAAGCCATGACAACACCTGGATCGGGTTAAATGATCGTACAGTGGAGGACGACTTTCAGTGGACTGACAAGATGGACCTGGTGAGGAACCAGCTGTGTCTGCTTCGTCACTTAGTCAGCTGTCGATCCCAGTGGAGTTTAAGGCCCTAGAGAAACTATATACAGTACATTTGGATGCTCAGTATCGCAGCTGGAAACATCCTGAACCGCAGTTTGCTTTTGCAGTACAGCTTTATCTACTGATAATGACAGTAGATCTTCAGCATGCACAGGATGCACTTTTGTGTGCCATTAAGAGTTGTATTCTCATTTTCCATCGTTACATACAGAAACATCACAACGTCAAAAGGAGAACATGAAAAATAATGTTCCGCGCATAATTGATTATTGGGTGTAAAAGTAGACGTTGTCTCATGCCAAGAAAAGTAAGTTTAATTGGAGTTTTAAAAAGACACACATCTGTTTGTGTTTTTCTGTGCATGTGTTGCAGCAATATGAGAACTGGCGTGAAAACCAGCCGGACAACTTCTTCGCTGGAGGAGAAGACTGCGTGGTTATGATTGCTCATGAGAATGGCAAATGGAATGACGTGCCCTGCAACTACAACCTGCCCTACGTCTGCAAGAAGGGGACAGGTGAGAACCATGAGGACAGGACAAGAGAGGAGAGGAGAGGAGAGGAGAGGAGAGGAGAGGAGAGGAGAGGAGAGAGTGGCATACGCTGCAACTTCAACAGGTGATTAAGATGACTTACAGAGAGGTAAGGAGGCAGAAAATAACAGGATGTAAAAGAGGAACACTGAAAAAAAGGAAGAGGCTTGCTTGAAGACATCGGATTTAAAGAGTGAGACGGTGAAATGTTGGACAGAAGAAGGTAGAGTGAGATGGAGAAAATTGGCCAAGGAGAAACAAGCTCACTGTGCTGTCAAATCTTAAGTCGGAAATCCTATAAAGAATCATAGAAAGTGAAGAAAGATGACTAAATATTCTTAAAACCGTTTCATGTGAAGCAGCACATGTACCTTCAGGGGAACATCCTGGCTATGTCATACTTAACATTAAACTCATCTCTGTGCAGCGGAAGAGATTAGCACCGAAACTCTTCAATCAGTCCGTGTACTTCAGATTCACACTCATTACTGCTCACCAGCGCTCTTTCTTCCATCTCTCATCATCCGCCAGCACGACTTTAAAAGTTCTCCACATACTTCTCATACCACATTTCCATTTCCTCTGCCAAATGTTCTGTTTTACTAAGGTGAAGTGCATCTTGAGGCACAATGTACTTTCTGCTTCATGTTCGGGAGACTTAAACCCAGCAAAACGAGGTGAGCAAACTTATTGGTGTGTTAAGTTCCTACATACGCCGATACCGCCGCTTCCCGTCCCCTGTTGCAGCTGCTCAAGTTAAGCCACCACATACTCCACTGAGAGCCTATTAAAACCTATTTTTGCCACACATTTGCATACAGGTCAGGCTTATGACCGATAAGAAGAGGCAGGTTAAGAGAAATACTGGGACACAAGAAGCCACTGGTGGCCGTTCGGTTTTAGCTGTAGGCGTGTGGATGTAAAAATCCTTCACTCACAAGCTAAAGAATAAAAGCTAAATATCATAGATCACAGGTGGTGCACACACATTTTTTGAGACATGGTTTGGAGTGGTTGTACAAAACATCATTGGTCATGATGTGCAATATGTTAGCTGAAGCAATATGTGTAATTAAGAATCTGGTACTTTTAGCCACCTATTTGCAGAAGATTTGAATATTTAATAGGATGGGATTTTATTGCATTTATCAGGGGTTCAAAAACCAAGAAAAAGTTTGGATTCATTTTATTTGCAATCTATTTTTCCTCTGCGAGTTCGCTATGTACCACAAGCTCTCCCTTAGCTTTTTTAGTGTAATAATTAAACAACTTTGTTAAACGCCCCCGTTTGCTGTTTGTCTGTTTTGCACTTTTTCCTTTTTAAGAGTCATTCCAAAACAGCGATTTGTTCCAGATATAACATCACTACACTGAGCATACACTTCATTAAACGTGATCACTTGAGAGCTGCTCTTAAAGGTTACTCCTACACTTCGCTGTAAGTAGGTGCAAGGTTGCTCGGTATTTGTTGTTATTCTTCACTTTCAGCAAAGAACGTTTTGATTCCAAACTTATAAAGCATTCTTCATATAATATAATATATATATATATATATATATATATATATACTATATATATATATTAATATATTCCTCTTTGTTGGGAGTCGCACATGCGCAGTACCGAGGTAAGGACTACTAGCCAGTCAGAAGCAGAGTATGAAGGAGTGCCACGCTAGCAGCTAGGCGAGCATTATAACGTGTGTTACAAAGTGACGCATGTTCATCACGGAAGTAAAGGCTGGACTACAATAGAGCTGTTTGGAGCAGTTTGTGAACAGTGTTTTCTGTTGGAGATGGTAAGTCCCTTTGGGGTGGACTTTGGGCTTTTTCACTTTGTAAACCTATAAAAAGATATTAACACAATAAAGGAAAGGGGAAAAGCCAAAAAGCATAATATGAGCACTTTAAATGTAATTTTTACTTTGATAAATGTGGGATTATCCAAATAATACCATTTTGCTCTGTACATAGATATTGACAGTAGATGACGGTAATAGTCAGCTATTAAAATTAATCTTTTACTGGGTAGGTTTAAAGTATTTGGGGAAGGAGAGAAATTTCTGACATTTTGGTTCATTGTCAACATTGTTGTCATCTTAACCCCAAAGCTATGGAGTTGCCCCTACTGGGTGTGTTTAACCTATACTTGTAGAACTAATGAAATAGCTTCCCTAATCGTCCCTCTTTATCACTGAATATTAGATGAGCCTTAACATAAAAGCCCTTAAGGCCTTACTGATGGTCATTATGTTAATTTAAGCAAATCATTGTGCTTTAACAGATGGTTTGTCATCAGAGGCCAGAAGCGTAGAGAGCGTACTTCTAAAGCCTCAGGCACAGCACATCTCCTGAAACACCAAGTTCTGTCCTTGCATGAAAGGAAAGGTATTTCCCTCACAAACAAGGTGTTGCACCACCTCTGATACACACTGTCACAAGTCCCCAGCGTCTAGCCCACCTCTGACCTTAATCAGTCAGTTACAATCACCGGCGTCTTTTCATCTTCTCATCTTCTCCGCGCCTCCCCGCCAGCCTCTTTTTTCACTCTCAGTAACCCCATGTAATGTCTTGTCTTATAAGTGGAGTTTGTCAACTCCATGCTGAGTATTCTCTGCCCCGCTTTCTACTGCTCACAGCTCATGGGATCTGTTTGTCTGTTCACCAGCAAGCCCTGGGTTTGATGGAGCGATAACAGCAGCATGTGAGCCCAGTCAGGGTGATGTGTCATGCAGATGGTGACGATAGTTTTGACATATAACTGAAACAAGGTGAGACTGTCATCTGATGAGAAGATGGTCAGATAAAAGAGAGCCAGATTCATCACACATATTATTTTTACAACCCACTCACACAAGCCCATAATGTTGAATCACACATCATATATTGAACCTTGTTAAACCTGCTGATTTCCTGCAAAAAGTCTTTACCTTGAGCTACCTAGCCAGCTTAATATCTGCATAAAGATGCAGAAAATGTAGACTAACAGCTGTGGTTTTGTCTTCAAATGTTTTCAGATATTTAAAACATCACGTTAACACTATACTGTAAGCCATTCAGAATACAGAATCTTCCCAAATAAGAAAATATAAAGGGAGAGCTTTTTATCTTGGGTGGTTATATTGATGAACACATTTTGTAGATTTAAATAGAGTAGTTAGTACATTTAGAAGCAGTATTTCATTGCCGGATCATCCTTGTATAAGGAAGGATGAATACAAACAAATTAGATTTAATGGGATGCAATAGCATGAGAAAGTCGCATATTCTTCTTCCTCTGAGCTCTTCCAGCGAGGACGAGAGGGAAATTGCCCACAACAGGACATGTAAGTATTATGAAATTGTTCCATTATTTTGGATGGGTTAGTATGTACGGAGACAGGAAATCTAATTCTGCATGACATACTCAGCGCGCTCTCAGAGTGCTTTGGGAGATGATAGGCTGCTGTCAGTGCCTTAAGCAGTTGATGTGTCCACTGGTGTGTAATGTAATCATTGCTAGATACACATGTCGAGTAAAATTGCCATTGGTGTAATGTACTTTGAAAGAAAAAGGGGGAAAACAATTATTATTTCTATATGAATTACCCAACCAGCTAGCGTGCATGTTTGCAGTGTGTGTGTGTGTGTGTGTGTGTGTGTGTGTGTGTGTGTGTGTGTGTGTGTGTGTGTGTGTGTTTACAGGGAGCTTTAGCTGGTGTGGTGCACAATCCCACAATGCACAAGCAATTTACATTTTAGTTCAGAACTGACTGAGAGAAAAGACCGGTTCACCTGTGTGTGAGGAAACCACAGGGGAGTGTTTGTGCTGAAATAGTGCACACACTCCTCCCGTGTTTAATTGAGGCACAACGCATTTACAGGATATACAGGTGCTGGTCATATAATTAGAATATCATGAAAAAGTTGATTTATGTCTGTAATTCCATTCAAAAACTGAAATGTGTATATTATATTCATTCATCACACACAGAGTGATATATTTCAAATGTTCATTTCTTTTAATTGTGATGATTATAACTGACAACTAATGAAAATCCCAAATTCAGTATCTCCGAAAATTAGAATATTACTTTCGAATATATTAGATTTTTAGAAATGTTGGCCAACTGAAAAGTATGAACATGAAAAGTATGAGCATGTACAGCACTCAGTACTTAGTTGGGGCTCCTTTTGCCTGAATTACTGCAGCAATGCGGCGTGGCATGGAGTCGATCAGTCTGTGGCACTGCTCAGGTGTTATGAGAGCCCAGGTTGCTCTGATAGTGGCCTTCAGCTCTTCTGCATTGTTGGGTCTGGCGCATCATCCTCTTCACAATACCCCATCGATTTTCTATAGGGTTAAGGTCAGGCGAGTTTGCTGGCCAGTTAAGAACAGGGATACCATGGTCCTTAAACCAGGTACTGGTAGCTTTGGCACTGTGTGCAGGTGCCAAGTCCTGTTGGAAAATGAAATCTGCATCTCCATAAAGTTGGTCAGCAGCAGGAAGCATGAAGTGCTCTAAAACTTCCTGGTAGACGGCTGCGTTGACCCTGGACCTCAGAAAACACAGTGGACCAACACCAGCAGATGACATGGCACCCCAAACCATCACTGACTGTGGAAACTTTACACTGGACTTCAAGCAATGTGGATTCTGTGCCTCTCCTCTCTTCCTCCAGACTCTGGGACCTTGATTTCCAAAGGAAATGCAAAATTTACTTTCATCAGAGAAAGTAACTTTGGACCACTCAGCAGCAGTCCAGTCCTTTTTGTCTTTAGCCCAGGCGAGACGCTTCTGACGCTGTGTCTTGTTCAGGAGTGGCTTGACACAAGGAATGCGACAGCTGAAACCATGTCTTGCATACGTCTGTGTGTGGTGGTTCTTGAAGCACTGACTCCAGCTGCAGTCCACTCTTTGTGAATCTCCCCCACATTTTTGAATGGGTTTTGTTTCACAATCCTCTCCAGGGTGCGGTTCTACCTATTGCTTGTACACTTTTTTCTACCACATCTTTTCCTTCCCTTCGCCTCTCTATTAATGTGCTTGGACACAGAGCTCTGTGAACAGCCAGCCTCTTCAGTAATGACCTTTTGTGTCTTGCCCTCCTTGTGCAGAAGGTGTCAATGGTCGTCTTTTGGACAGCTGTCCAGTCAGCAGTCTTCTCCATGATTGTGTAGCCTACAGAACTAGACTGAGAGACCATTTAAAGGCCTTTGCAGGTGTTTTGAGTTAATTATCTGATTAGAGTGTGGCACCAGGTGTCTTCAATATTGAACCTTTTCACAATATTCAAATTTTCTGAGATACTGAATTTGGGGTTTTCATTAGTTCAGTTATAATCATCAAAATTAAAAGAAATAAACACTTATCACACAATATATCAGTCTGTGTGGAATGAATGTATACATTATATAAGTTTCACTTTTTGAATGGAATTACTGAAATAAATCAACTTTTTCATGATATTCTAATTATATGACCAGCACCTGTATATTAGGGCTGTCAATCGATCATAATCACGATTATTCGCATGATTGTCTATAGTTAACTCGTGATTGATTGCAAATTAATCACACATTTCTTAATTAAAATGTACTTTTGAAAGCTCAAGTGGTATTTGAGACTTGGCGTACTTCAGTCTTCTCGAGAAAACCATCTGGAAGGGCTTTGAAACTGAACCTGCCATTCAAAAGACCCTTTACATTATCCATTTCTGTGCTAGGAGGTTAAGTGAGTAATAAAGCCTGTTATTTAGAACGGGAAGTCTTTCTTTAGATTAAGGGCGTGGCTTTTAAAAGAGTTTTTTTTTTTGTGATTTTGTGATCAGGTTTAACCTTCTGAAGCCGTACAGGGTGCGGCCCTGCCTCTTCAAAGCATACACCACATCCATGGCAGTAACTGCCTTCCTTTTGGCGTGCTCGGTATTAGGTGACGGAATTACGTATCACGTTCTCCAGGAACACCTTCAGCACAGCACGGGTCTCCTCTTAGATCAGACCGGAGATGCACTTCCCTCCGCCGTAGCGAGCCAGACGGCGGATGGTGGATTTCCCCTGGATGTTATCACGGAGCACTTTACGGTTTCTGCTAGCCATCCACACGTTATTGCTGCATCGCTTCCTGAATTCCCAAACTACGGAGCGGACCAAGGCCCAAATGACAGAACGCATCGAGCGTCAAAAAAATGTGTGCCATTAAAAGGAATTTGCGTATATATATATCTATCAGGGCTGTCAAAATGAATATATACTAACATATATATGTTAGTATATATGCTATATTCCCTATATAATATTAATCCTTATGTTGATTTGTGTTTATTGCTGAAGATGAATCTGTCCGGTCACAGACAGGAAGAGAAGGAAGGAGGAGATGAAGGTCTGCTTCACCAACCCCACCTGAGCAGCCACAAACTTCCCCCACAGGGACCCTGTCTTGTCATTTTGTAGACATCGCTGCTACAGATAGTTACGTCCTCCTCAGGGAGGTGTGTGCAGGGACACAGCAGAAGTCCACGAGCCAGAAGACCTCCAAGGAGCTGCTCTCTCTCACCACACTACACTGCTCACTGGCTCGCATAAATCTTTGACAAAACATTCTCTGTAAAGGTTTTGATTCATTACATAGATCCAGAAATGCTGACCAATCCAAGCAGACTGGGCTTTTTGGGAGGGGGGCTTAAAGAGACAGGCGCTAAAATGGAGCATTTCAGACAGGTATATTCAGACAGTCTAAGAAAAATAATGTTTTTTGACTGGGGGATCCCGAGGCGTTCCCAGGCCAGGGTGGAGATATAATCCCTCCACGTAGTCCTGGGTCTCCCCCGAGGCCTCCTCCCAGCTGGACGTGCCTGGAACACCTCACTAGGGAGGCGCCCAGGGAGCATCATTACCAGATGCCCGAACCACCTCAACTGGCTCCTTTCGACGCGAAGGAGCAGTGGCTCTACTCTGAGTTCCTCACAGCTGACTGAGCTTCTCACCCTATCTCCAAGGGAGACGCCAGCCACCCTCCTGCGGAAACCCATTTCGGCAGCTTGTACCCTGGATCTCGTTCTTTCGGTCATTTTTTTTGTTTAAACCCATTTAAAATATGTGCTGTGAAAAGAGCGTTAGTTTGCTCTGTGATTTCAATAAAGTTTGTAGAAATCTTCAATATCATTTTTGCCTTTCTCTCTAGTCCTATATTTTACAACATAATACAACTTGTTGCAGTTTTATCCCTTGTTTGCAGATATACTTCAGAAGGTAAAGACACACCATAGTATATGGCATATTGCATTCTAAGTATTTTGTACTGCATGGTACTGTATAGTGATCCAAAACATCACCATTGTCTGCCTTTCTATCTGTCAGGTGGTCTGGGCTGTCAGTGGTACCTCAGCAAACATCCACACAAACAACTCCTGCAGTTTGTTATTTAATAAATAAGAATCCACATCTACTGTTTCCAAGGGAGACTTTGCTCCCAGAAGTATTTCAGTGAGAATGCACACACACTTTCACGTCTCTCTGATTCATTCTAACAGTACTGCCAGTAGGTGTGCGGATGCTTTGAGGCCATGGCAGAGTGCTGAGAGGATCCAGCATCTAACTGTCTGCAGCTCTCCCCATGCCACCAACTCCCACTGACTCCCCCCCTGCAGCACAGACACAGGCACACAGCCACAGAAAATACCTCTAGATACATGCTGCTTTCAAGTATGCAGCTAAAGCACACACACGCCTGCATGCAGGAGTAACTTCTTAGCTTCTAATGTCGGCTACACTAAAATTAAAATCAGATGCTGGAAACTATAACACCTATGCCATATGTACATACATGCAGTAATTTGTACTCTTCATTCTAGATTTTTAATTTGGCTACAGACCGTACTATGCTAAGAAAACTTTTAAAGGTCCTATGACATGCTGCTTTTTGGATGCTTTTATATAGGCCTTAGTGGTCCCCTAATACTGTATCTGAAGTCTCTTTTATATAGGCCTTAGTGGTCCCCTAATACTGTATCTGAAGTCTCTTTTATATAGGCCTTAGTGGTCCCCTAATACTGTATCTGAAGTCTCTTTCCCGAAATTCAGCCTTGGTGCAGAATTACAGCCACTAGAGCCAGTCCCACAATGAACTTTCCTTAGTATGTGCCATTTCTGTGTCTGTAGCTTTAAATGCTATTGAGGAGGAGAGGGGGGGGGGCAAGGTGGAGGGTGGGGGTGTGGCCTTGACCAACTGCCATGCTTCGCTTGTTTTCAAGCCATAATGTCTCTCTCTTTCTCATGGGCAGGCCAAATTCTCTGGGTGGGCAAAGCAGAGAAAGGGGAGGTAACCTTCCTCTTTATGAAGTCATAAGGAGGAGATTCCAGATCAGCCCATCTGAGCTTTCATTTTCTCAAAGGCAGAGCAGGATACCCAGGGCTCGGTTTACACCTAACACCATTTCTAGCCACTGGGGGACCATAGGCAGGCTGGGGGAACTCACATTAATGTTAAAAAAAACTCATGAAGTGACATTTTCATGCCATGGGACCTTTAGAATGTCCTCTCCTTTTTCCTCTGCACAATTAAATCCCCTCTTCTCTTCAGCTCTAGTCTTTCTTCTTCATCTCCTTCATTTTCCATCTCTTCACCCACACTTCCCCATTTCTACCTTTTAAACTTCTACCTTTGTTCTTTTTCCAAGTTATAATCCAGACACACTTTAAATGAACATATTTTTGCTGCTTGCTTTCTAAGATGGCATATTTTAATGGTTTACTTTCTCTCAGCTTTGCAAGTCACAGACTTAGTAACCTTACTCCACTCTCTCCAGCTGTATTATTTGACAGATTTCACATTACATGTGGTTCATTATTGATATAAAAATATTGATTATTGCTGCATTAACTATAGCCACCGTCTTGAGTGCATTGGGTACTTAGTCTGAATTTTCAAAATTGGCCTGTACACAAAAAGCAACCCACAGCAGGAGAGGGTGTAGATATTACAGTATATACATAGTTTCTATAATCTCATCATGTAACCAAAATGCTTGTTCTGACAGTGTGTGTGACTCATCTGCTATCAGACACATGCAGATACCAGGAGTGGCTGAATGTTTAGTCTCAAACAATCAGTGGTTTAACAAAAATCCACACTCAACGGTTTAAGTCACTGCTTAAAATATTGAGAAGCAGCGTTGGAGTATTTTTGAAAAGTAAATTTTTCTAAGAAATCTAGTTCCTCTCTCGGTAGCAGACCCACTATTCAGGTTTTATTCTACAAAAGGCCTTTTCTGTCTTAAAGCGTTTTATCCATACTTCAATACATTCTGACCTTGCTTGCTTTGCTGTGAGAAATCATTCAACAGTGTACATAGGTTAGGGCTAATGGAAAACTACCTTTCAGCCTTCCATTTGTGTTGAGTGTGTGATTGTCTCTAGTGAGAAGCAAAGTGCTTTTTGCCCCTTCCATCCATAACACATTAAACTGTAAATGTGGCATTAAACCTTTCATCAGAGTTAATGACATTTCTTTCCCTTGTTAAGAATTTAAGAGGTATTAGGACAAGGACGAGGGAATGAACAGGGTTTGTCAACATTTTCTGATGGCAGATTATGTCCTCTTATTACCGCTTTTAGAACGGAAGTTTGTAAATCACATTCAAGGATGGAATCAATGGAACTGTAGTTACTGGTGGTGGCAAAATAGGTATGTTTGATTGTGGCAGCGTGGACGTTTTTTTCACCTCAAACAAACTTTCACAACCTTAGGGGCCATCCACACGGAGACGCTTTTTGATGCAAACGAACGTTTTGCATCGTTTGGGCCCCTCGTCCACACGGATCCAGTAAACACACTGCCTGAAAACGCACTTTTTTGAAACCGGGTCCCAGGGTGAAAAAATTCGAAAACGGCTCTCTTTTGGCTTCGTTTGGATGGCGAATATGAATACGTCTGTATCAATGATGTCATCGCCACACCCCTCGACCTCTAGTGCACGGCCACACACGACTTCACTCACTGCGGTGAAGCTAAGCGAGCATATCCCATCTCAATGGTCAAACCAGCTCACTTCATCTAGCTAAATAGTTTGTCTCTGCTCTCTGACACTTCCCTCTGCTCTGCCGGTCCTGGATTCTACACAAGCTATATTGCTAACGTTATGTAGCTAACATTAAATATCGCTAAAGCAGCTACATTACGTTAACGTTAGCTGCTATGGTTATCTGTTTATAAAGTGGAAGTAGAGCTAGCAGAGCTAACGTTAGCACGCTAACGTTAGCTCTGCCAGCTAGCGCATTGCAATCATGTCCGATGGCAGACAGAATTGCAAAATAAAAAGCAATCCAACAGCACATTATACAATGTAAACAAAGACACGTTTTCTTGCGGAGGCCTTTATAAAATGAGCAATGGTGAAAGTTATTATAGTCCATGGATGTATTAAGAGAACATTAGTCTAGCTAGTCATGTTATGATGAGAAGTGGAAGTGACGATGCTCCTCTTCTCTGTTTTTTCTGTAGCAGAAACAGCGCCGCCTATAGGCCTGGAATATGAAGTAGCGCATTGAGTCATTTAGAAATGTATCGGTTTGGACGTAACTATTCTTGAAACGAATCCAGGGAAGACGGATAAAAAAAAGATCGTTTTGGTACGCGTGGACGTGGCCTTAGTCAGCTCCTATAGTAGTTTTCTCTCTGAATGGAGTTCAGGCTGTGACTTGTTTTAGATCTCATAAATATTAAAATCGATATGATACACATTTAGAAGATCAGTATCATTTAGAAGATAAAAAAAGAAAAAATATAAAGAAGCTTATTTTCCGTGTAATTATGATGTCAGACTCTAGTGTCTTTTCTGTGAATACTCCAGCCGTTTCAGCAGGAACTAATAGGGAATGGACATTATAGCTGCTTTCCGACCGGAGGGATTTTTGCAGTTCCTAGAACATAATGTTCCTAGAACCCTTTTTTTCTCGTGTTACAACTGGACCAATTTGGGGATTATTAAGTTCCTCTGGCCACAGTTCCTGTAACTCTTTCAGCTCCTACTTCAGGGCACGGTCTTTTCCCTTTTCTGCATAGTGGTGGTTAGATGGCTGTGTATAATAACAAAAGGTCAGTTCCTATGGCCACTTGGCCAGTGTGAATGCAAATGGAAAAAAAGTTTTGGGGGAGAGTAGTTAGTAGAACTGTTTAGAAGTGGACTGTTCCTATAACTACATTCCTGTAACTACTTGGTCGGAAAGAGGCTTTTGTTGAGAGGCAGATCTGCCATGTAGGGACTCCGCTGCCTCCACCACGGGAGAGACTGGCACCCTCTGACAGGAGACTTAAAATACCTCTGAAGTTGTTTGAGGCTTGTCCATCCTGTCAGTCTCTGACCGGAGTGTCAGTCCTCTTTCCATCTCAGCTTGTGTAAACATTTTTCGGATTCTACTTCTTTCTGTCTGAATCACTCACTGTTTGACAGCCGCCCACTCACTCAGAGACTTGGACAGACCGACTGTCCTGCAAGATACTACATCCACATTTTCATGTTAGTGCTGTAAGTGGTTTTCTAAGAGTTGTGTGCCTTCAAATCAGAAGTCAGGATACACACTGAATGCAGAAACCAGTAGAGACATTTAATTAACTGTTTAAATCATGCACTCTGATAAGGTGAACTCAGGTTGTAGTCATTATTATTGAATATATATTTATCACACAGGAGGATATGAAGATAAACAGAAGTGGACGATCTGATTAATATTCTGTGCCGTCTCTTTTCTTTCCCCTCCAGTGCTTTGCGGGGCCCCACCCACGGTGGATAATGCCTTCCTGATTGGTCGGAAACGTTCCCACTATGACATCCACTCTGTCGCACGCTACCAGTGCGCCGACGGCTTCCTGCAGCGCCACGTGCCCACTGCTAAGTGTCGTGCCAACGGCAAATGGGACCGGCCTAAAATCATCTGCATAAAATGTGAGTTTTACACAACAGTGTTTTCACACAGAGTGGGAGGGCAGACAGCAAGACTTAAAGCAGTATTTCCATTTGTTAGGACATTACACATTTTTAGCATGCATGTATAGGTCCGTAAGACGAACCACCTTCATTAACTGCCCTCAGGACGTGCTGTCACCATGCACATTCAGGCTCACCATCCCTGCTCTCATTATTAATAACTGCAAGCAAAAAGATTACTGTAGTTGCCGTATGAATGAAACCCCCTGGGCTTACTTAGAAGTGGTAGGGTCTCCTTTGAAGTGCTTTACACTTTCTTTCTTTTTTAGACTTTTCAAAACAAATGATTTGCAACCTTTTGACCGTTTTATTAAATACAAAGGATGTGTGCTAAAAACTAAAAATGTTCAACCGGACTGAAATATGACATTTTTAGTGCAGCAAGTATTTTCATATTCATTCTCATGGAGCGTTTGAGTGAAATGATCACTTTTGAAGCCACCTCTTATTTTAGCGCAATTTAGCATCTAAAATCAATCTTTCATTATGCAACGTTCACACAAAGGAGATCATCCTTTGAGCCTTAAAATAAACTTTATTATTTATTATTATCTACAATCATTTTAAAAGGACTCACTCCGACTATGACTGAGTTGACAGAATAAATGTCCCAACTTTTCTGCGTAATAATCTTGCTTATTCAGAGATGTATATAAATATTCAACAAACTGTCCCTTGTATTTCATTTCACTCAGCTCACAATGTGACAGTAATGATGAAATACTGAAATAATGTAGCTTCTGGTGAAAGTGATAAAGAATAATTTTCCTTTCTTTTTCTTTATCTTTACACAGAGTTGTTTTTTATGGCCCAGAGTTATGCTGTCGTTATTATTCATTGCAGATGACATGTCTTTGTTGGCAAAATCCAGAAAGGGACAGAGCAACCTAATTTGGTAGTACACCCCAGGAGCGAGCTTATACTGAGGCTGTGAGTGGGTGACTAGTTTAGTGTGCTCTTGCTACGGGCACCCAGTCTACTGAATGTCAGATCAAACAGATTCCCTCAGTGTGGTGGAAACAGCTAACCCTTCTGCAGAGAGCTGTTTTTTAAAAAATCCCTTTTCCCTCGTCCCTTACCTGCTCTCACCTCCTTGCGAATGCTTCTGATGCTTCTGATGTCAGTGATTTATCTCCCTCTTACATCGTTTTTTTTTTCCCACTCTTTCTGACTCACTACTTTAATTACATCACCTGGCCTTTCCTATCTCACCTATCTCTTCCTATCTCACTGTCTCCCTATCCCGCTCTGTTTGCTTCGCCAGCCCGACGAGCCCACCGCTACCGGCGCCACCACCACCAGGGCAGGAGGGAGCGCAGGAAGCACAAGAGGCACGGCCACAGAGAGAGAGGGCACCACGGAGGAGAACGGGGCCACAACCACGCCCACGTCTGAACCAACCCACGTCCTTTCCTTTTTCTCCTCTGCTGCCAACTGCGGTTTGCCTGTCTCCCTGTCGTCCCTTCCTCTCGCCCCCCTCTCCCCAAACACTACTTCCCACCTTGCAACTCAGAACTCTCTGCCCAAGCCCACTCTCTGCACTGCACTGCCCTGCCCTACGCTCCACTCCCTGGCTCCCCGAGTCAGCCTGTATCATAGTCAACTCCGAGGCCTGCCAAAGTGCTGCCAGGTGTCGCCGGGACAATAACAGATCCCTTTGTACTCTTTTTACTTTCCTTTTCTCTGTTTTCCTTTCTCATCTTAACTCCCACCTATCCTCTAACTCGACCCAGTTACTCTCCCTCCGAGCGAATGATGACCTGAAACATGGGGCTACGCTGACCTGTTTTTGAAGGGAAAAAAAATAATGAAAAATACCTTTGAGATCCACACCGAACATTCTTCGGAGGGAAGCAGTTTAGTACAAACTATAAATAGGGACGACATCACTGAAAACACCGTATCAAAATCAGACGATTTGAGGAAGACATCCGTGTTGTTGACTTTGAGCCTTCTGTCTGTTGAACACATATTATTTTTTACAAATACTCAGTATTTATTTCTTCACCCTGCTGCTTTTGGTTTGCTCTTTGTAAGACATTGTACTTGACTTAAGGCGAGTTATTCTGAAACAGCTTAAATTGATTTTTCTTTCAATCCGAGGCAGTTGTAATTGAATGATTTGATTGTTAGCGTATCGTATCTTGTCGTCAGTGTGGGACAGTTACTTTAGATCAGATGCTACACCCCCAGAGGAAAATGGAAAACACATCTTAATTCAGTTTCATCACACAACATTACACATCAGTCACTTTTCAGGAGTGTCAAAACAATCTCAAGCAGCTCTTGTTGTGTCAGACATCCATCCCTGTCATTTTCCAGGGTTAATCAGAGCCTTTGATGTCAGTTTGTCTCAACTCAGCTCAGCAATCCCACGTTTGCTTTGCCTCTTCTTACAGTTTGTGTGGCTGTAAGAATGTGTTCTGGGCATTAATGAAGGCGACGCAGCAGGGCGAAGTTCCTCTCACTCATTAACAGAGTTTTTACGTCTTGGGTTTGATGAGGAGAAATGATGCCGTCAGCCTGGCACGACAGATGCAGAGAGAGACAGAGCACGTTATATCTATCCAGTAGCAACCTCATGTGTCACAGCAAGCACAAGACATGACAACTACACAAAAAACATGTCATTAAAAAGAAATCTCAAAATTTTACTTTCAGCCTTTTAAAACCTTTTCCTAAAACAAAACTGATTCTGCAATTCACTTAATACTTGTTTTCATGCTTTTCCATTGTGTTAGGATTTTTTCTAGGAAGATAGTCATTATATTCAAATAGGACAGATCCCTGTACTGTATTAGTATAAAGAATAAAAGTATAATTCTTGAAGAAAACAACAACATTGGTGGTTTGTTCAATAATGACCTTTATAATAAATAATCAAAATAAAAGAATTATTACTCATAGCATCTTAGCATCCCAATAGCAAAAATGGAAGTAATACATTTGCCATTGCCAAATTGGTCATTTGACTTTGTTGCTCATATATGAGGACATGTTGTTCTTAAAACAAGATTTATGTTATCCCAATGGTAGATTATTTTAAAAAAAAATTATTATTATTATTTTAAGACTTGCAATAATTGATTTCTTTGGCCACTTTGTACCCCACAACATTGGCAGCTGTTAGCTGTTATGGCTAACATGTTAGCAAACAGATGCCTCTTTACACATCCAGCAGATATGGAGCAACATTAGCATTCACTTGGTGTCATGACACCTAACAAATGTAGGTCCAGTATTCACTCATCAGTTAAATATCTGGCCCTTTAACCAGCTATTTGCTAACTGTGCAGGGCAGGTAGCATACATTCAGTTCATCACAATTTATTTGGCTGAAAACAACTGCTGAAGGGAGCGATGAGAGTGAATGAAAAGATTAAATAAGAGGAGAGAGGCCAGGGTGAGTTGGGAAACAGGTATGAAAACTAGCAGAGACTAATGTTGATGACTGATGGATCAATGAAAGGTGTGTACACAGGGAATCAGGATGAATGTAAGGCTGAAGACACATAGATGCTGAGATCTCTCGTTTGTGTGGGTGTGCGTGTGCGTGTGCGTGCGTGCGAGTGTGTGCGTGCGTGCGTGTGTTTATGATTGAGGATGTTGACAGTGGCTGAGGTCCCAGAGGATGATGATAGAGAGGGTCAGTAGAGATTAAAGCTTCCCATTTCTGGGGCAGACTGAGTCTCACAGCTGCTCACACCTGTGTTCGCTCCTCCCGCTTGTCCTGCTTTAAAGAGGGGATTGAGACGGATAGAACGAGCGCTTTGCTCTCTTTTCCTCCAATTTTACTGCCGCGTAAATTGGTGTTTTTTAAAGCCAGCACTTGAGGTTGGAGCTTCTGGGATTATATCCACTCGACATTCTTTTTCGCTTTCGCTGTTTTAAAATAATAAATTCACTTCAACCCGATTTTTTTTCAGGCTGTTTTTTTAGCAGCCTTTCACCCATATTATAAAAAATAACACTAAAGCATGATCAGGTTATATAAAGTCACATGAGGTAAGAAAATCAATCCTGTGCACATTAATTCCCTGCCTTTGTTGTCTCTTCTCACCTTGGCAATGACAACACTCCTCTCTGCACGGAGAAACAAAGTGAACCTACATCTCTGTATCAGTTTAATTAATCTGCTGCATGCCTAATTAACAAGTTGCATTATCTGCAGAACAGCGGAACCGCGATGACGAGGGAAGGGTTAGGTTGACGGACAGCCAGTGAAAGGTTTAGGGTGACAGACAGGAGACCCAGAGAACTGTCACATTCGTCACACCCCTGTCGCTTCTTAGATGTCAGGCTGCAATGGGAAAATGGATCGAGCATGGGTGGTTGAATGAAAGGGCAGACAGAAGCCCCTCTCACAGTAATTCAGATCAGAGTTGATGCCCAGAGACAGTGTAATTATAAACTGTGTAAATGTTCAGCTGTGTGACAGGAGTTGAAAACTTTCTAAAAAGTTATGAAGTGAGGAACTAAATTTGGGCCGCAGAACAGAGAGTGAGGAGACATGATTTGACAAAATTGAATTAATGATGACAAGTTAATGGAATTACATTCCAACGGATCTATGTTAAGGTGAGGAAAAGATAATCTGTTGAAGTCATGTTTAATCTGCTTTTCTGTCTTCTTTGCCACAAACACACAGATTTATGTTAAACTTCTGTGTGTGTGTGTGTGTGTGTGTGTGTGTGTGTGTGTGTGTGTGTGTGTGTGTGTGTGTGTGTGTGTGTGTGTGTGTGTGTGTGTGCATGCATGTGTGCGTGCATGCATGTGTGCGTGCGTGTGCTTTGTCTCTATAAGGGGACAGCTTGTTTTTGGTCCATCCTCTAGGAAGTTTTTGAGGGGAGTGAATCTTTACACCTCTGTGTGCTCTTACTGTAGCTGTGCAATTTGGTTGCACTCTGTCTAAAAAAAGCACAACTTGGGCACAACTTGTTTAGATTAGTTGTGTATGTTGTGAAGAAAGTGTGTGTCTGGTTGAATCAGTGGGACAGAAGTGATAAAAACAAGTTCGCGGAAATTGACATTGGGTGCACTCTTGTCTCAAAGGCAACAGCAAGTGTTTGCAGCAGCATTCAACACACCTCATATTTTCCTTTCACATAAAAAAAAAACATAACACAACAACAAAAATGAAGATGAGAGAAAAAAATGATTGAAAGGGGGTTATAGAAGTCTGACCTAATATCCAAGTATGAAATTAAATATAATAAAACAACAAAAAGCTAATTAGACCTCAAAGTTCAAAGCAAGTACCTTCAACGCATATAAATGAATACAGGCATTACAAGGTAGGCATTTAATAATAAAAAACAAGAGCAGCAATTGACCTTTTTCAAAGCCCCCTTAGTTACTGTTGCTATGTCTTCCATGTGAAAGATGTCTTAAATATGGAGTTGATAGCTACATACATGATATAATGCAAGCAAAGACAGAGGCTAAAGCTACATGTTAAACATGTCCCAGTCAAAAAGTTAGCTACCATGCCAGTTGATGATAAGACATGCAGATAAATAAACTGCGTTGTTCTTAGCCTTTGTACTTTGAAGAAAAATGTCAGACTCTTATTTAATTCAAACATGACCCTGATTAGCTTACATAGCCTACTTGGATTTGCATTTTTAAACAGTATGTTTGGCTTTTAACATTACAAAAGAAATGGCTTTAGGACTATTGTTTATTGTGAACGTAAAGCTAGGGTTGCTGGAGTGTTAACTTACTTATTGACTAAATCCAATAGAGCAGGACAGAGCCGCTAACGTTAGCCTACACTCTGATATAGCATCCAGGATTGGCTGCCACACTGAAATACTAGAGTGGATGTGCTTGTCGGACTCTTAAAAACTTTTAAATACTTTTACGTAACTTGTAACCTCACAAAATAATGTGGAATGAAATGCCCGTCCTTGGAGGTAACGCTAAGTTACAAGTAGTAGTAAGCTGAACATGCTAACAAATGCATCTTATGTTCATTGCAGAGCAGTTTTTTGATTTGAAAAGAAAAAAGGAACAGTTTTATTGTCAAGAGAAATAAGTGACATTTGACTGTGTGTGGGAGCATGTGTAACTGTGCGTGGGCCTATTTGCAAACAGTGTGGAAGAAAATTGTACTGTAACAACTGTTTGTGACGTGATGCATTAAAATGCAGTGCTCATCAGCAATGACAACCTGATAAGAGCGGTAGAGGCTGTTGTCCTCAGTCGCACACAGGCAGACTATTGATTCCACGATTAGGCTGTCCGTCTTGATTTCCAATTAAGTCCGTCGATGGCATTGACGGCACAATAGCGTCGTTTGACCGCTGGATGTTTTTTAAATGACATGGAAAACGGACTGTCTTGGCTCACTGCTGCTTCTGAATAATTTGTATCATTATCTTCTTCTCATCAGACCTTTCAAAACTCTTTTTCCAGCTGTTCTGCATCCGATGCACAAGTACACCCCTAGTGGTGTTTATACGGCATTGCGTCTCTGTCTGATATTGAGTTGAGACAATTTATCATCGCCGAGAAACCGGCTGCATTCAGTTTGGAAGGGTGAATGGAAAGATGTTACAGTGACAGAATGAGAAATGAAAGAGACAAGCAAAGAGCAGAAATCAATGACAAACACTTTTTCTCCTCTGTGATGTAAATACTGTTTTTTTTATTCTTTTTGTTTTAATCCATTTAGACTCTGGGTGTGTTTTGCTTAACCTTTCTGGACCATATCCATTCAGCCTCAGTGGATCCAAAACCCATCTCCCTCTCTTTGTTTTTGCCCCTTCTGCTAACACACATTGCTGTTTTGAACTGCTGCGTCAGACGAACAGAGACGCTCCGGTCAACACACACTCTGCAGAAGCGAGGTGATATTTTACCCTACAGGGAAACATCACTTATTTGGCTCTGTTCCCTGCACAACACTTCAGTTTGCAGCTACCTGTGTTCATGTCGGCTGAGAATCTAGAGACATAAAATTTATAACTGCAACTGAGCCTGTCTACGGCTGTGTGAATGTGGTCCACAAGTATTTATCCATATTTATTGATGTGTGTTCTTATGAATTTCAGTCATGTCATTGTATTATATTCTTTACAAGACAAATGACCATTAAAGGAAACCCTTGTTTGGATCCGTTAACTGTCTTTGCTGGAGTGATTATTTGTGTTCATTTAGTTTATTTAAAGCCAGTATGTGTAGAATTTTGTATGTGATTAAACCTTCCTTTAAATGATACTGATGGCATACGGTTGGTTTTTTTTGGATGAAAAATGAGACAATGGTGGGGGGAAGCAGCATGTGTTGCTGATTGGTCTCAGCAACCGACATCACTGCGCAGTGCATTCTGGGACTAAAAACAAGAGGACGCCGCCATTTTGTGAGGCCGCAGTTACCAGAGAGAACAGCAGTTACAGTTACATGAAAATAATAGTGTAGAAAAACAATGTTGAGAAGTCGATTAAAAGAACAAAATGTACTATAAAGAGACAAACTTCTACCGGACCCAAGAAAACGGTACCTGGAAAAGATGGCATTGTACCCAGACGATTTACCTCCTCTGACATTTCCAGATATTTTTGTATATTTAGTCTGTGGTGTGAGTGCTTATACCAAGGTTTTAGTTTGTGTGATTGATACACTTGAGACTTGATACGTTACTGCACCATAGCAAGGCCGTTGATTTGTCAGGGATGGAGAAGTACTATACACAATACACACAACACACAGCTGCTGCACCATCCTCTGCTTTACCTCCATGCCTGGCAAAATCCCTGTGTGATGAAAGCATAGATGCCAGTGACCTGTCTGTGGTCCTGCTGGCCTGTGAGAACAAGCCCAATTGCCACAGTGACATTTCGTACTACTCATAGGGGGCGCCAAAGTTTGATATTTTTTAGAATTATTTTATTATTATTAATGGTGTTTGTACAGCACTTTTCTTAACATTGCTACACAGTGCTTTAGCAGAGGACATGCGAGACAGTAATTAAAATATACAGTATAAAGAAAAAGCAGCTAGCCTGGCTCTGTGCAAAGGTAACAAAATATACCTAATGTAGCAGCACCTCTTAAGCTCATTAAATATAATTTGATATATTGTTTGTTTGATCCGTACAACAACAACAAAACGGGAAAACAACAATTTGCGACAGTTTGCCAGGCAACAAGCAGGGGACTCCAGTTAAGAAATAGCCGGGACCATGTACCCTCCCATAAAACAGTGAATTGCCATGTTTACACTGGTTTTTGTACAGATTAAACATACGAGACATAACGTAATAATTGGTGCACTTTAAAGGTCCCATGGCATGAACATGAGAAAGAGAGAGACATCATGGCTTGCAAACAAGTGACGCATGGCAGTTGGTCAAGGCCACACCCCCACCCTCCACCTTGCCTCCCTCTCTCCTCCTCAATAGCATTTTAAGGTAGTTACACCAGATGGCCGACCGTCATCAGAAAAGACAGTCGGACTGATCAGTCGGGTCCCTGAAGTCCAAAAAGTGCCTCAGAACACACCGAAGAGACGCCGACTTGAGCATACGCTCTGCACGTGCGCGAAACGTAATGCGTCTCCATAGCAGCAGGCAGCACTGCTCTGTATTGTTTCCATTAACAGTCTGATTGTTTCCCAGAAAATGAAAACCGGCAGCTGATTGGACGAACGCGTCACGTGGTTCTTTTTTCTCCGGAAATTCACAGCCAGACTGTCATGGCGGCTCGTTCAGAATACGATCTCATATTGTACTAAAATAGTTCACCGAAACGTGTTTCTGAAAACATTTTAAGCGAGAAATAGGCCACGCAGTTGCTGAATCTGTCTTCATTTCAGATCGACAAAGGTTAGTTTAAAAGATTTTCGTCAGATTTTGAGAGGCTCATCCGCTCGTCATTTCCGGGTGAGTCCCGACTGCCCTGTCTCCGACTGAACATGTCGGGTCAGCCAAAATGAAGGTCGACGGCTCCTCGGACGGACGACGGCACGGAACACACCGAACAGACTCGAGTCACCGACCTCGCCAGACGGTCCGACGGCCGATAATCGGCTCTGTGTGTCAGTGCCCTAAAGCCACGGACACAGAAATGGCACATCCTAAGGAAAGCTCATTGTGGGACTGGCTCTAGTGGCCTTAATTCTGCACCAAGGCTGAATTTCTGGAAAGAGACTTCAGATACAGTATTAGGGAACCACTAAGGCCTATATAAAAGCATCCAAAGAGCAGCATGGCATAGGACCTTTAACATTTGAAATGATTAGGTGCTGGAAAAGGAACACGGCGAACTAGCCAAAGGCATTATTCCTCAGTCCCGCACATCTATAGAATGATTGAGTTTGTTACTCCTAACCTGCAAATTCAGTTTTCCCTGCGCCGTTCAAAAGTGTCCTCTCTCGCTATCATCGCGTTTCTCTGCACATGAGAGGTTCAGTTTTGCTCTAAGCTGCTGATTCTGTAGTCGAACAATCTGCGCCTCTCTGACCTTCGTGTGTTGCAAATCTCTTTGGATTAGGTAAAACATTTCTCCATAGCCAAGATTTCAATAACACAAATAACATTTTGCTCACATTGGTTTTTATATTTAAAATCTGCTGCAGAGAGTTCAAGCAGCAGAGTAGGTCGCCAAGGGCACAAGTGAAAAAGAGTAGGAGGCAGAGAAGGAGAGGGAGGAGGAGACAGAGTGAGTGAGACGGATCAAAGGTAAGAGAAAGGAGGGCAGAGGGAGAAAGAAAGAAAAAGATTCTGTTTTGGCAGCAAATAGTTTGTGAATACGCCTACTGTTGTAACCTCAGAGACCTTCACTTGAACTTCCTCTGATGAACTGAATACGAGTGTCCTCTCTTATCAATGGATGGTTTCATTGCCTCACAGCACTGTCTCCTGTAAAAAAAACACAACCTCCCCTCTCTCTCTCTCTCTCTCTCTCTCTCTCTCTCTCTCTCTCTCTCTCTCTCTCTCTCTCTCTGTGTGTCTTTCTCCCTGCCTCGCTCTCTCTCTCTCGTTCCTCTCATCTCCTTTGATATGTGACTCGCTCATTTCATCGTTATTATTCCGAAACATCGGAAGAAGCCAAACTGCCGGGTTCTGTTTTCTGTCGACAATCAATCACACTGAATATCACATCTCTTTTACATTCTCTTCCTCTGTTCTGGCTGAGTGAATTTTTTCGCTCTGCTCGGTGAGTTCCAAGGACAGTGCTCATTAAGGCTGCTTACTGGGGATTTTCTATTAGATTTACAGCTGCAAATGACCCTCAGCTCTCCTCTGTTGCTGTGCAGAAGTTCCAAATGTGCTACAGCCACTTGGAGCAACGCTCCAAACAATCACTGACATTGTGTCCTAAGCCCTGCACTGTTTGGCCCGAGGACCAGCATGCACTTGAGTGGAGTTGCCATGAAGCTTACATAAGCATACCCATGGATCTTTCTTGCAAAACTTTCTAATGATAACCAATGAAATAGTCCAGATTTGTCCTGATCTTGTAACTTTGAGATAAACAGATAAATTAGAGGCATGAAAAGACTGCTCATCATAACATTGTTCTTGGGTCGATATCAGGCTCATCTGGCAGGCATGGCCAATCGATGGGGATCTCTGGTATTATCCTGCATTATCGCCTAATGACGCTGCCAGAGTTCAAGAAGATTATGAAAAGCAACAAGGGGTTTAGCATCATCTTACAATTGACAGTCTCTTACTTAACCCTGAAGCCGCCCTGCCTGTTTTCCTTCCAGAATTACTGTGTGTCTTTATCTCCCACATAAACATAAGAGGCTGCGGGCGAAAGCACACTTGTTTTTCTCTGTCTCCACACGCGCACACCAAGCCGCTTATCCAAATCAAAAAAAGATTAATGTGCATCTTAACCCTGTTTATCTTCCTCATCTTTATTGCGGCCAGGTTGTTGAATAGCTTCACCCATTAATCTGCATTCACGCCCGTCCTAATGACGGCTGCAGATGGCACCGCCTCGGCTCACTGACAGCTTCTTTTACAGGCGTCTGTATGTCTGTGTCTGTGTGTGCGTGCGTGTGTGTGTGTGTGTGTGTGTGTGTGTGTGTGTGTTCAGCCTGAGCCAGGTCTTACATAAACTCATACACCATCACTCTCACATTCTGCTCTACCAGCTGTGTGTACACTGTGCAGTGTTTTGTAACATGACTATCTGGAAATCTAGCTTTGAAAAGCTGCCTTTAGCACATCCCTCAACAGTGGTGGGAAGTCAATAAGTACATTTACTCAGGTACTTGTACTTTGAGTATTTCCTTTTTACGCAACTTTATACTTCCACCGAGCCACATTTTAGAGTGACATTGTACTTTTTACTCCACTACATTTATCTAACAGCTATTATTTATTTATTTACCAGGGACAGTGCACATTAATCAACATTTCAGTTTCGGACCTCAATGTAAATGTGCCAGAGTTAGCTAATGAGCTCATTTTCATCTGTAGTCCCTGGGGAAGGTATTTACATATTAGTGGCCTAATGTTATCAATACAATGCTTCAGCATGCACTACAGTACAGCACAAAACAATACAATGCAATACATTACAAAAGTAGCAAATATATGTAAAATCAATGAGAGTATGTAAAGGCAGTGCCAGAGATGAGGTAGTATGATTATGAGGTAGTATGATTATTCATGATTGCAAGTTTGGTTTGCTTTCAGCCATTGCTTAAGTTAATGTTTAAAGGTTAAGTAAAGTAGTTACTGCTCTCTCTTAATTCAATAGGAAGACTATTCCAGTAGTGGGTGGCTCTGACAAGAAAGACTGTTTGTCTTGCCCACAATTGCTACTTCTGTATTGTATAACACAGTCTCCTCGGGTAGTTGCCCATTCATTCTGCATTATGAACATTGCAATTATGACAGTGTGGAAGGTGCAATCCAATGTAAAACCTTAAAGATGGGGCAAGCGTTTTTAGTGTCTTTGACCTTTTTAACATTCTTTTTTAATGACTAGATCTAAATCTAGAATGATTTTGAAACTAGACACCACCGCCCAGACAGTTTTTTTTAACATCGCCTCTCGGTCAGGACCCTTGGCGGCATGTTTTTAACGCTCTCGGTACCCCCTTGGGGTCATTTTTCAACACGCAGGGTATGGTTAGGTTCAGGCAACAAAACTACTCTGTTAGGTTTAGGAAAATATTGTGGTTTGGGTTAAAACAAGTACATTGGTTACTTAACTTACGTACGTGACGTCAAATATAAGTCAACGTTGAAAACACAATTAAACACAACAACCCGTTTTTCATAATCATCCAACCGGACATACTCATGAGAAATTTAGGACATATTATTAAAAAGTGTAGCAACTTGAAATGGACTGACATTGATCATTGATAGATAAAGTACATGTTACCGATTATACTTGTGTAATTTTACTTGAGTAACATTTTGAACGCAGGACTATTACTTGTGAATTTGCACTGACTGTGGTATTAATACTTCACTTTAAGGATCTGACTACTTGTCTCTTCACAACTGGATTTCCACACCTTGGAAGCAGGAAGGCGAAAAATTGCTCTCGATATTTCCAGAACTCTTCTGCGGACCAGTCCAGACTAGCAACTGTTCTCTGGACAGGTTATCTAACAGCAGTGCAATGCAGTAGGCCTAATGAGCTTGTGAAATATTAAATAAGAAAGATGTGGGATTTAGCCGCTAAGCAGGCAGTGTTACCATATCCACGCACAACAACACAGAAACACAGTTTTTGAGGTCAGAAGATTTCCTCGGCTTCCTCAGGGAAGTCACTCGAAATTCCTTAAAAGATGAAGCCATAAAGTGAATTGTACTGTAGGTGTTGTGGGACGGGGTTTGTGACCGAGGTGAGATAAAGTTCAGGAGCCACTCAATTCCTTCTCTCCCCTGCAGGACCACAATAGCTCACTGACCAGTCAATTTCCGCCTGCCGGTGCAGGGCCAGATATCTTTTAGTCTTCCTGCATTCCCCTGCACTCTCCATCCCAGCTGTTTTTCTGCCTGTCCCTCCTTTTCATCTTATCTTTCTGCCTTCATTTTATTTCCTCAAACCCCCTTTCTTCCACCTATCTTTCTTCCACTAGTCTTATTCTCTGTGTTGCTTTCCCTGCCTGTCCTTCACTCTGTCCTTCCTTATGACTTTGTGTTTCTTCTGAGGCTGTTTCCTTTCCTTCATCTTTTCCAAACCCACACACACACACACACATATAGGCACACACACACACGTACAGGCACACACACACACACACACACTCTGAGAACATCATTCTCAGACAAATGGTTTGAACTCTTTTATTAACCTCCCACTATTCTCTTACGACCATCTTGTTAAAAGAGTGCGGCGAGCAAAACAGTGTGACAGCCCGCTACCAAAGAGTAGAGCTAATGGAAAGATGGAGGCTGGACTGTGGTAAAACTAAAGCAAACTTTTTCTTTGGAGGCACCTATAGATGACAGGGCAGTCTCTCCCATTCATTAGCCACAGTGCACATTAGATGGTTACCACTTTCAATTAACTTAACACTGCTGCCTGTTTAATATGCCCCGCACTCTGGGGAAAACCTCACACAATTTGGTCAATTACCCATCTCTACAAACCCACTGCTTTCAATGCATAATATGTATTAGCAGCAGCATGCTCCAGCTGAAATACTTAAAATGCAAAAGGCATTAAGGGAGATCGTTTAGGGAGATGGGGTAATTTCAGAAGCTATTTCCAATGGGCTAATGCTGTATGGATATGACGTCTGTTTGTGTGTTCAATCGTAACAATGTTGAGGTCTGATGGAAAGTAAAACTTAATTCCTGTGGGGATAATCTCCCAGCATTGCATTGCCCCTATGTTAGGCTGCAATTTACACAGTCAACAATTTGTGGAGAAGAATGGTGAATGTTTCAGATTTTAATGAGGACATTCTTTAGTAAAACAGTAATGGGCTATAAATCAATAAATTATTTGCAATAAGGTTATAAGTGCCTATTATTCTACATAATATTACTCTTGGCACTAGTGAGGGTATTTACTTACTGAAATGTGGCTTAATGTATCTGTTGCAATAACAAGACAACAACTGGAAATTCATATTTCAGAATAAATGCCATCAGAAGACAGGATGCAGCTTTTTTCTTGTACTTTAACATAACACTTTCTGAAACAAAACCACACCATCTGTAGTCTAGGTTTTCAAGGCTTAGAAAAAGTGAACCACCATAAATGAGACGACCATCTGGAGTAATTGCTTTCTAAGCGGGAAGCATTTTAGATACATAAACGGAAGAGCTAGATCCCAGGTGTTATCTTATGAACTAAGTTTGATTAATTGTGAAAAGTCTTATTATATTTCATTTTGGTGTAATACACTTTTATTTTCCATAGGCTTCTATTTTGATTTGCAGTGGAATGCACCAGTAGAGCACAACGCAGTGTGACTATTAAGGAGACCACAGGATGGTGCTGATATTGGGACGAGAATAGTGAAGACCGGTAGAGACAGAGGTGAAACAGATGATAGTATGTGTTACTGAATGATACAATTAACCTATTGGATGCTTTGTGCATGTTTTGTAAGAATGTATGTAAAGTGGTTTCTAACCCATCCCTTCTGTTTGCCTATGATACAGGCCTGAAACACTGGGCTTTTGATTAACAGAAAGTTAATATAGAAAGAGTGACGTCTGTAGGTCACCTTAACCACCCGCAGCAGCAAAAATCAATGTTTACTAAAGTTTTAATAAAGATTTTGATTTGTTCAAGTTAAGCATTTTGCCCAGTAAACCTAATATGTGAGAATCTACACATTGGACACGTTGCATAGTTGGACTTAGGAGATATAGGATTGGTGTCCCGCAAAACAAAAATTTACATTTTATTAATTTAATTCATTAATCAATGTTCACAACATTAACACCCACACAAGGTGTCTGATTAGACCTCCGTTAAGGTTAAGGT
This sequence comes from Sander vitreus, assembly GCF_031162955.1. Lineage (NCBI taxonomy): Eukaryota > Metazoa > Chordata > Actinopteri > Perciformes > Percidae > Sander > Sander vitreus. The sequence goes on from NC_135863.1 coordinate 22,348,333, forward strand.
TGGGTAGAGCTATGCTGCAGATTATGTGAGAGTGATCGAGAAAAAAAAAACTACTAAACTACTTTCTGTGAACAATCCCACAGGAGCCATCATTAATGATAGTTCCACCTGTCATTTTCCTGCTGTGACAGGTCAAATATCTGCTGTGAAAAAGATCTATAAGGATAGCAAAGGTGTAATTTATCTCACCGTAACAGGTGCAAGAAAACCACCAGGAGAATCAGGGAGATGTCAGTCAGTGTGTGCAGAGAAGAGGTCTAATCAGGCTTGAGTGTAAACACCTGTGAGGTGCACCAACAGCGTGTGCAATGCCTTTAAATTAATTTCCATCCATATATTTGGCTACTGTTAATCTTATTTTATTCTATTTCTCGTGCCACTCTTTTGTGACTTAACTCCTCCTCTCTGCATTTGCCTCCGGGCCATTTGGAAACCCTGAACTCTGTCACAAGCTGATAAATGAGAGCCAAGCGACAGCCAGTGCAATCCCATCCCTTTGTATTTGATCTGTGGCAGTACTCTGTTGTTATAGGGTCATCTAATTTCATTTCATGCTCAGAAGAAAAGGCGACGAAGAGGCCTGATGAAATAGCACTGTCATCTTCTGAGCAAACTGGTTTAAAGGGTTCAATCACATTTCTGCAGTGCGTCTTTGCACCATCCTTCTACCTGTCTGTCTGTCTGTCTGTCATTATTCATATATGTCATATTATTACTGTTATTATTCTTGCATACAGATCTGTCATTTCTGTTGCCAAAGCACTGGCAGTCAAAATGTGAAGTAGTGACTGTTATTTATGATGACCTTGCTCTTACATAAGATGGAGTTTGCTGCTAAATGCCATGCAAAGTGAATTTTAAATGGGTTACCATCACAATCCTGAGCACATCAAAAACATCTAAATTACTTCAGTACTGAAATGCGGAATACATATCCTCCATTAATTATAAATATTGAGTGCATCAAGCGGGACTTTGCTTATTTATTTAGTGGCTGTGACTCTAAATTCACACAGTAGAGCAGACTAATGGGGCTGGCGAATGTACTCATCAAATCATTGAAAACATCAACTTTGATCATGGAGATCATTTCAGAGCTAGCCTAGAAATCTAGACGCACCCTAGTGGCAGCAAATTTATTTTGCAGCCAGGGGGGGTCTAGGCACTCTGTTGGCTTGCGAGCTGGAAAAACCAAACTCTGGTCAGGCCAATCACATCATGTATAGAGTCGGTAGACGGGCTTATGGCTGCTGCTGCTGGGAACAGCAGTCTTCTGGAAGACTTGGAGTTAAGCTTTTCTTCTTATAAGTGTAGGAATGTGGCCATCACATACAGCTTACTAAACAGGCCTATTCTGGTGTGTTCTTCTGTTCCAACTGGCTGAATGTGTACCTGAACAAGCAGATAGATTTTTGGATTTGTAGTTCCGAACTGCATACTACAAAAATCTAACCACAGTCTAAGCTACCACGAGCTAATTATATAAAATAGCAAGGTGACCAGTAAAATTACAGACTACCCTTGGCTAATTAAAGTACTTGAAGATGCTTCTTCAGGTTGGAGGTGGAGTAATTTGGACGCTGAAAGGAGGTTGGTTGCTGGCAAGAGGTTGCACTGCACAGTTATATTTTGTTCTCCCTGTTCTTTCTTTAATGTGAAATGCTGTTTGAATTTCCAAGATAGAAACACATTCCTGCCCTGGCTCTGTTGTGCCGGTTCCTGCTCCATCTCTGCCTCTATCAGTGATCACGCAAATAGCTCATTTTTTCGTTTTCATATTGAGGCTTCTGGGAAATGCATAGAGTTGCCTTAATTTATTCAGAGAGTGAATAAACTCATGAAACAGATCAGTATCGTCATGTAATCCATTGATTTCAACAATGTAACTGTATTCTAAATACCAACTATTTAAATTGTAACTGTAACGGAATACAGTTACTCATAATTTGTATTCTGAATACGTAACGCCGGTACATGTATTCCGTTACTCCCCAACACTGCCCCTCGGATTGAGCTCCGTCAATGGTGAGTTCCCAGACCCAACATCTTGATGTGGGTCTGGCTTGTCAGGCTATTTCAGAGCCTCTTTTTGCCTTAAAAAATCCAAAGAAAAAAATCACAAAGCTGTCAATAAAATCACAGATGTGATTTTGTTTTTGTTACAGGTCAGGTTCGTCACTCACAGCTATTATTTCATGATGTTGGACTTGCTATGAACCTGACTATAATTACATGCTGCTTGTTGCTATGACGATGACATGGTTTGTTCTGCTGTGTTGGCACAACACCAACATGCTCCCACTCAGAGACGGGTTCACCTCTCAGCAGTTTCTCTCATCAGCAAACACTCGAGCACACGAGGCAGAGCAAAGCACAAATACTCCTGAATGAAACATTTAGCACTCATCAGCTGTAATTCCTACTCACACAATTGATTAATAAATATTAATAATGATTGTTACATGGAACGCAAAGGTAATCATGACTAAACATAAGAATCTTAGCATTGTCATTGTGAGCATGTTATCATTTAGCTCAAAGCACCATAGAGCCGGTAGCATGGCTATAGACTTGTTTCAATGTACATCCTGTACATTATTAACATTTTAGAGACACTATAGGATGATAAATTGGGAGACTGTGGCTCAGTAGGTAGAGCGGGTTGTCCATTAAACTCAAGGCTGATTTATGCTTCTGTGTCAAATTGACGGCGTACCCCCGCAGACCTCTCTGCATTGCCACGAACCCCCCTCTGAGCCCTCCGCCGTAGCTCGACGTGCACCTCCAAAAATGTGCAACTCCGGATTTCCACTGAATGCAGAACATCTGCGGACCGGCTCGGCCGCAGAACGGCTGCGTGCTCCGCCGTCCGTCAATACCCACTAGGTCCGGATTAGTTGCGGCACGGCTGCGGCCATGACCGACAGCTGTAGTCACGAGGACCCACAAGATCTCGCAAATTCACGTAGAGTAGAACCACAAAACCAACAACAGTTTGTTTCCATCCAGAGGAGTAGAGGGGAAACAACTCTGTGCTGTGTTTTCAAGGTGTAGCGCAGGGAAATATGATATATATGATTATTTAGAAAATTAACCGAATGTTTATTTTGTTTCTGTGCTCGACGTCCCGCACTGCATCTGCCGTGTGCTGAATTGCTGCGGAGCTCTCCAGCGTCCAGCAAAAATAGAAGCTCTGCGTATCTGCTCCAGAGGGCTGCGGACCGCCGGAGCTGTGCCGGAGTCAGAACGCAGCCATTCTGCAGTCAGTGGAAATACACACATTGACTTTAATGGAAACCTAATGACTCCGCCGCACTTACGCAGCCGGTGGAAATTGGCAGTAACTTTGTGTCGAGGCAACGCAGATCGCAAGGATTGTGATTGGTCAACTCGTCCTGTGTGTTGATTGTCGGTGTTTCATGCAGCCTATTGTGGGGAGTAGCAACATGCTAGTTCACTGACATAAGCTTTGCAAATAAACTCAGACATATTTTAT